>NW_018405506.1:1660460-1689541 GCF_002113885.1 Mizuhopecten yessoensis
AGTGTCACCAAATATTATCAGGTCTCTACCTGTAACAGTGTCACCAAATATTATCAGGTCTCTACCTGTAACAGTGTCACCAAATATTATCAGGTCGGTACCGGTAACAGTGTCACCAAATATTATCAGGTCTCTGCCTGTAACAGTGTCACCAAATATAATCAGGTCTCTACCTGTATCAGTGTCACCAAATATTATCAGGTCTCTACCTGTAACAGTGTCACCAAATATCATCATGTCATGTACCTGTATCAGTGTCAACAAATATTATCAGGTCTCTGCCTGTAACAGTGTCACCAAATATTCTCAGGTCTCTACCTGTAACAGTGTCACCTAATATTATCAGGTCTGTACCTGTATCAGTGTCACCAAATATCATCATGTCATGTACCTGTATCAGTGTCACCAAATATCATCATGTCATGTACCTGTATCAGTGTCACCAAATATCATCATGTCATGTACCTGTATCAGTGTCACCAAATATCATCATGTCATGTACCTGTATCAGTGTCACCAAATATCATCATGTCATGTACCTGTATCAGTGTCACCAAATATCATCATGTCATGTACCTGTATCAGTGTCACCAAATATTATCAGGTCGGTACCGGTAACAGTGTCACCAAATATAATCAGGTCTCTACCTGTATCAGTGTCACCAAATATTATCAGGTCTCTACCTGTAACAGTGTCACCAAATATCATCATGTCATGTATCTGTATCAGTGACAACAAATATTCTCAGGTCTCTACCTGTAACAGTGTCACCTAATATTATCAGGTCTCTACCTGTATCAGTGTCACCAAATATCATCATGTCATGTACCTGTATCAGTGTCACCAAATATTATCAGGTCTCTACCTGTAACAGTGTCACCTAATATTATCAGGTCTCTACCTGTAACAGTGTCACCAAAGATTAGCAGGCCCCTACCTGTAATAGTGTCACCTAATATTATCAGGTTTCTAAATGTAACCGTGTCACCAAATATTTTCATGTCTGTACCTGTAACATTGTCACCCAATATCATCATGTCTGTACCTGTAACATTGTCGCCTAATATCATCAGGTCTGTACCTGTAACAGTGTCACCAAATATTATCAGGTCTCTACCTGAAACAGTGTCACCTTATATCATCAGGTCTGTACCTGTAACAGTGCCACCAAATATTATCAGGTCTCTACCTGTAACAGTGTCACCAAATATCATCATGTCATGTACCTGTATCAGTGTCACCAAATATCATCATGTCATGTACCTGTATCAGTGTCACCAAATATTATCAGGTCTCTACCTGAAACAGTGTCACCTTATATCATCAGGTCTGTACCTGTAACAGTGTCACCAAACATCATCCGGTCTGTACCTGTAACAGTGTCTCCCAATATCACAAGGTCTGTGCCTGTATCAGTGTCACCAAATATAATTTTGTGTGTCTACCACTTCGTAGGTAATATTTAAAACACTAGAAAAAGTCTGCAGGACATGAATACCTTTGTCACCATGTGAAATTAGTTTCAGTATTTGATGTTCTATAAATAGTTACAACCAATTTGGTCACGGAACGGGACGAGGCGGACATAGGCAACACTATGTGGCCCCCATTTTATAGCGGGGGCTGAAAATTAACAACTTAAGCTCGTTATTCTTTAAAATGAAAAATAAATACTTCTTATTTTTAGATGAATTGGTAGACGAAAATCACACTTTTTTGAGACTCTATATGTACATGTAATACGTCTATACTATGCTTACCACGATTGTCCGGTTGCATACTGTGGCACAGCCGGCAGTGTTTCTTATCATGTCATTATCAACTTGACGGAATGTGCAACTCTCCACCCTGACCTGATCGGTGAAACAATAATGTTAGGGTTAGCAAAACAATATAATATGGCGTATCATAGTGTCTTAACATGTACCATATCAAATATTTTAACCGTTATGATCACATCCAAACTGATGTCATGGTTTAGCATTTAAAAAATCAGTTTCACAAAACGTCATTGTCTCACTATCTTAAAAAGACAATGTTGTGAAACACATGGAATTATGTCGCCTTTCACATTGACCATATTATCCTTTACAAGCAAGACACCTGACAATAAAATTTGATATCGTCCTGTGTACCTCAACACGTTTTACATAACCGAAAATTAGCATTTTTATTACATCAGAATACATACAATTTTCTGACAGCGTTAAACGGTGCATGCAAATACGTCGCCTTTTACATTGTTTACCCTTGCTTACCCTTGGTCAAATTACATTGCATTCCCAACAATATCTACACAGCTTTCATCAAAATAACTAGAGGCATTTAAACAAGCGCAGGTTACCTTTCTGCGTCTAGATTTTCGTAGATTAGGTTTAGTTTTGAGGTTCAGTTTTCACATGACCTAACTCTAGTGTGGAAGGAAAAGGCGGGACTTGTTTTCAATACCGTGCAATAAATCATTAGGCACGTCTAGATCGGAGAAGATTTAATTACGGCCTGCATTGTGCGGTTTTGATATGCCTTTCAACATGTTAAAAAGCATGAATTCGCATTACTGTATTTAAAACGTTTCTCGGACATTAATCTTCTGGAATTTCGAAGATATCATTTACTCCTCATAAAAACACAAAGGCGAAGTCAGGGTGCATCAAGCATTGTTGAAATGTGATCGTCAGTATTTAAGTTAAATTTGGGCGGAAGGTATGTGACATTCGAACTAGTACAGTAGATTCCCTATAGCCGTATAGCTTTGTCGATATCTGTATGTGCTATATAAAAGAACGATGAGTACATGGTTCATACTTTTATTCGAAAATACAAATACAAATGTATTTTTAGTTTTTTAATTCCTTAATAACAAGAATTCCGAATACAACATGATTCTAAGTTATCAAATAGCACATGAAAATAAAGAACCATAAATATGTACTTCTCTTCTTTAAAGCTTTATACATGTAATGATATACATATTGTCAAACAGAACGGCGGTATACAAACGTATAACATTATTACCGATTTGTACGGCGGCATATCACCTTATTACCTAGGTGTACGGCATCATATCACCTTATTACCGAGGTGTACGTCATCATATCACCTTATTACCGAGGTGTACGGCATCATATCATCTTATTACCGAGGTGTACGGCATCATATCACCTTATTACCAAGGTGTACGGCGGCATATCAGCTTTTATGTCACCTCAGTAATATGATATGATGCCGTACACCTCGGTTATAAGCTGATATGCCGCCAAACTGCATTAATTTCTATAAAAACTGTACTACCTGCATACAACTTAGATCAAATAGGGTGATATTTAGATAACCTTATGTATTGTCAAAATAGATAAATGCGGTTTTCTTACAAAATGGATACCATGTTACATTTAACTATGGTTTTGTTCAGCTTTCATGTCACGCTTTATCGCCCTGATCAACCATAGATGTGACATTAGTTATTAATTATTCTACCACATTTGCAATGCAATGGCACTTTTCATTGGTCAATAACCACGTTTTACTACTGATTGCCTGACATCTCTCTCCCTCTCTCTCTCTCTCTCTCTCTCTCTCTCTCTCTCTCTCTCTCTCTCTCTCTCTCTTTCTCTCTCTCTCTCTGTTTTGTCCTTGTCTTTTTTTCATCCTCTGTCTAATTTTCTTTTTATTAACCTTTCCCTTTTCTGCTTTCCTTATACAAATGCAATGTAAATGTAAACATTGGAAAAATGTATTAAAATGACAATCGAAAATTGTGTGTGTGAAAGTGGAAGCGAGATTAGTGTGTGTGAGATTTTCAGCTATTACTAATGTACTTAGCATTGTATAAAAAAAAATCTGAAAAATAAAACAAATACAAAAAAAACAACCACGTTTTATTGGACGATAGGCCGTGCGCGTGCTTGAATTCATGCACATTCAACGCTCTTCCAAAACCTTCCCCCGCAAATGTAAACCAGCGAATTGTTGGACTGATTCCATTTTTAAATGAAAGTATATTGTATCAGTATTTAATCTATGCATGCATAAAACGGTATTTGAAGATTTTCTCGCGGACAAACCACAATTTTTTATAATGATACTAAAGCTTTACTTTCTACACAAGCAATGTACGTATTAAACGTATTGCAACGTTTCAAGACCAACTGGTCCCTTTGTCGGGCCGTGTGAGCGATTTGTATGTTTTACCTGTACACCGATATGACGAAATTGTATATGCCGAACTAACAACGAAGGTAACTTTGAATAGTATTTGTAAATCTGTCAAATGTTGATTTTATGTGCTGCCGAGCGATGTCGATAGATTGATATATTTAATCGATTGAAATAAACATCTAATATAAAACATGACGTTGGGGTTGATCGTTTATCGTCTGTCGACCAAAAATGCAAATAGCGACTGGATATAAAAACTCCTCCCCAAACATATCCAGGTGCAGAAGAGAAAATAATACAACTGCTCACATGGTCAGAAATAAAAATAACGCGCCGCTATTTTGTTCAATGAAGACTATAGGCATCAAGTGGAAAATGCTAGCGCGCGCAAAAGAACAGCCTAATTTATAGAATTCGATTATCTAGTTCACCCTACTTACTTGTTATACGTAGGTGTATGAACACTGAGGAAGACGAGAGAATACTTTGATTTAATTAGATTAAATCATCATATGTGTGTATGTTATTTTAGAAAATATAACTCAAGATTCAAATAATCAACTCAGCAACAGGCCTTCGTTGATTCGTGAAAAATAAACGTAAGCCGTGTGTGATATGTCTTGAGAGAATTTGCATCATCAAGAAAAAAACGCACGTGTGGATGTCTAAAAGTTTACGCATTCGTCCATATGTACATCGGCTGCAGTGTCCAAACATTATGACATCAGTTGTAACTTCGGCTTGCAAGTGAAATGAAACCAAAGCATAAGGTAACAAACATTCTGGCATGCATAAGAACACCCTAATGGCATCTGCTTGTATTTTATGATGTAATATGTAACCAAGGATTCTAATATTCGAAAAACGGCCCTTGTTATATATAACGCCATAATACATGCACATATGTTGATTTTTTTTAAAGTAAATCTTAGTGACAAATATTCTACTACAATTGTAGAATAATAGTAATCAAATTTAACATAAAGTTACTTGTATAAACTACTCACAGCTACATCTGTATCTGAACAGCTCTCGTCAACATTATCACAGCTACTGCATGGGCCCTGTAATATACACATCACGGGTATTAGACACAAACCAAACAGAAGTCACGTTACCCACGATAGACACGGACCCAGTAATAGACACGTACTCAAAAAGGGGCGTTACCCACGATAGCCACGAAGCCGGCAAAAGACATGTTCTCAAAAAGGGGCGTTACCCACGATTGACATTAACTCGGCAATAGACACGTACTCAAAAATGGACGTTACCCACGATAGCTACGAACCCGGCCATAGACACGTACTCAAAAGGGGCGTTACCCACGATAGACACGAACCCGGCAATAGACATGTTCTCAAAAAGGGGCGTTACCCACGATTGACATTAACTCGGCAATAGACACTTACTCAAAAAGGGGCGTTACCCACGATAGCTACGAACCCGACCATAGACACGTACTCAAAAAGGGGCGTTACCCACGATAGCCACGAACCCGGCAATAGACATGTTCTCAAAAAGGGGCGTTACCCACGATTGGCATTAACTCGGCAATAGACACGTACTCAAAAAGGGGCGTTACCCACGATAGCCACGAACCCGGCCATAGACACGTACTCAAAAAGGGGCGTTACCCACGATAGCTACGAACCCGACCATAGACACGTACTCAAAAAGGTGCGTTACCCACGATAGCCACGAACCCGGCAATAGACATGTTCTCAAAAAGGGGCGTTACCCACGATTGACATTAACTCGGCAATAGACACGTACTCAAAAAGGGGCGTTCACACGATAGCCACGAACCCGGCCATAGACACGTACTCAAAAAGGGGCGTTACCCTCGATTGATATGAACTCGGCAATAGACATGTTCTCAAAAAGGGGCGTTACCCACGATAGCCACGAACCCGGTCATAGACACGTACTCAAAAAGGGGCGTTACCCACGATAGCCACGAACCCGGCCATAGACACGTACTCAAAAAGGGGCGTTACCCACGATAGTCACGAACCCGGCAATAGACACGTACTCAAAAAGAGACGTTACCCACGATAGACAAAAACAGAAATGCAGCAAAGCTGCTCGACACTAGATCTGTAAATGAAAATCACTTACTGACAGTCCAACAACCACGAGGAACAGATTCTGCACACTTGAACTTATGCTTCGAAACTAAATAACATTAACTTTAATGTTCAGAATATTCAGTTCACGCTCAATATCCTCGCATGTTGTACTGAATTGTCAATTAATATCCCTTAAGCACGAGAATGTTCATTTTTAAGTGCATGTTTAAATGTCAACAATTTGGTAATACCGTCATACAGTACATGATGTACGAAAAATATCATTAATACCTGCCTTAATTTTTACACAGATTTCATTTGATAATACACTTTTAAACAAACTAGCAACTTTCTTCTGGGTAAAAACGTCAATCATAACCCCCTTTTAAATAATTATTAAACATAAAATGTTAATATATGGTGGATGATACTTGTCAAAGAAGTCGTTACCTCTCGAGTCTTCTACGGAGACACAATCGCCATATATTCCTAGTTTTATGGTTGTTATAACATTTGTTTTAAACGGGTGAAATACATATGAAGTTCTCAACGTGAAAATCATTAAATTTATAATGATAATATAAATTGCAATGAAATATTGCTTAAACAGATAAGAGCGGGAATTTGCAGCGTACTATTTGACGTCAGGTTTTAATGACGTCACGTTTGACAACAATGCAGAGCGCCATTTTTAATGAGGTTCTTGATGCGATTGTGCCGTGGCTGTTATCATCTGTTAAGATTCCCAAACAAAAATAATATAAATGATGTAGTAATGTAAATACCATAATGTATCTTGCAAAAGTGCAAAAACATAGCCATTTATTTTGCCGTCGCTTCATCTGAGCTTGAAACGAAAATCTTTGCAGTGAAGAGAAAGTACCGTTCTGATTAGACAATACTAAGAGCGATCTCTTTTCTTGTGAAGATATATATAGTTCGTACATCTTGACTGCAGTGAAGATAAAACATTTTCTCAATCGGAAAATTCATGATTTTTCTCTGGTAAATTGTTATACATACGGATATCGTGGGGGTTAACTATTACATTTTTGAAGATAGTATGCGGCCTTAATTTCCCATAAGGCTTTAAGGCATGGGTGAAGCACCGGAAATGGACAAAGTGTTTACAGATCAAACCCATCGGCGCTTTGCGAGAAGACAAGTACTCAACAAAGCATAAATCCGACACGTGCTCGAAAAAGACACGTTACCGAATATGACACATAAATGGCAATATACACAACCTAAAAATAGATACGTACTCAATAACAAACATTTCCCAAAAATAAGCACGTACCAGCTTTGAAATTACTGAACTAAATATAGAATTGAGCTGTGAGAATATCAGTCGTATCATGTCGATTATATTACGATCATTATCAGTGTACGACTAAAGATCACAAACAAGTATTAAGGTTAATTAACAACAAGATCGATTCTCAAATTGATGTATGACCAGAAGCAATATTTACCGTCACTTCCTTATGGATGTTTTCGTTGCATCGATGAGGTAAGAAATTATAAATATCAGATGGTAAAAGAAGTTTATCTAAATGATGGTAAAGTCCATTTTTTGCTGGTATGTCTGCTTGTACAACTCTGACTGCTTCATCCAACATCACAGCTCCCTTAAATATATATAAAAAAGCTCCTTTTAATATAGAATATTACAGCTCCCTAAAATAACAATAAAGAACAGTTTCCTTAAATATAACACATTACAGCTCTTTTAAATGTCAAACATCAAAGTTCCATAAAATGAAATATCACATTCCCTTTATAAAGCGTTATGCATGTTAAATCCTATAGTGAATCGAACAGATAATAATCACATTTACAAAAAATGCATTTGCCAATTCTCAACTTTGCATTACTATCTGTTGTTGCGATTGTCATTAAAACAAACGGGATTGAATTTACAAAAGATACGGTTACTGTTGACTTCAAATTGTAACAGCAAATGACCTGTACGGAAACTAGTGCTGCCTAACCCACGGATGACCTGGATCAAGACATGATTGTTAACTTACGGTGGTGGTGATCTGGATGGAGACATGAGTGTTGATCTACCTCGGTAGCAACCTGGACGGAGTCATGAGTGTTGACTTACCTCGGTAGTAACCTGGTAGGAGATGCGATTGTTGACCTACTTCGGAGGTAACCTGGTAGGATATGTGAGTGTTGACCTACTTCGGTGGTAACCTGGTAGGATATATGAGTGTTGACCTACCTCGGTAGTAACCTGGTAGGATATGTGAGTGTTGACCTACTTCGGTGGTAACATGGTAGGATATGTGAGTGTTGACCTACTTCGGAGGTAACATGGTAGGATATGTGAGTGTTGACCTACTTCGGTGGTAACCTGGTAGGATATATGAGTGTTGACCTACCTCGGTAGTAACCTGGTAGGATATGTGAGTGTTGACATACCTCGGTGGTAACCTGATAGGAGATGTGATTGTTGACCTACTTCGGAGGTAACCTGGTAGGATATATGAGTGTTGACCTACATCGGTGGTAACCTGGACCGAGACATAAGTGTTGACCTACTGTTGACTGGACTGAGACGTTGGTTCGACGTACCACTGTAGTGATCTGGACAGAGACAGGTTTCTTAACAAACCGCGGTGCAGATCTGAACGGAGACATGAGTGTTGACTTGCGTTGATCGTGAACAGGACGGAGGCGTGATTTTTAATTTACCACTTTAGTGATCTGGACGGAAACGTGATTCTTGACTTACCACTGTAGTGATCTGGACGGAGACATGATACTTGACTTACCATTGTAGTGATCTGGACGGAGACGTGATTCTTGACTTACCACTGTAGTGATCTGGACGGAGACGTGAGTATTTGCCTTGGACAGGATTCGCTGTTTATTTATCAGCTCAGCAATCTCTATCTGTATATTACAAATCGTCAAACAGTATTTAGCGTGTTATGCCAGAGGAAAACATAGGTTATTTGGTATACGAGTAATGCTTTTCAAAGCTAGTCAGGTTTCATATTATAATCGTTGATAACTTACAGCTACTACTATACCAAATCTTAACACTATTCAAGAAATTTCTCAAAAAAACGACCATTCTTCTCTGTCAAACAAAACTGCACGAAACACAACATTGCGATATTATTTCATCGCTGAGCATTTTCAACAAGTCACCGCCAAACACGCCTATCTATACAGCATCATGGCATTTGTTGTTGTCTTATTTTGTTTTCTCTCTCCTTTTTTATATTGAGTGAATAGATAAAATTGAATCATTAAAAAATAAACTAATCTGGGCCGTTTGTCTATCCATCCTAAACCCACTGTGAATACCCACTTATAGGCGAATTTATTACGTAAATATAGAATTTGACGGTAAGCAAACAAATCCTGGGGATTTGTTGTTTTTCATATTTTTGAAATCGTATTAGGACATTAATCCATAGCAACTTTTTTTCTACATGACCTTTTCACACCAAATATTTGAAGGTTTTTATATTTACCACGGGATTCGTTCAAATTCTATAAATATTGTTGAAGAAGTAGATCAAGGGGACCCTCGATCCCCTGTTAATGAATCCTTGTAAAAGCAAGTTTTGAGTCAGCTTTAGAATAGAATGAAGATTTACAGATACATTGACAAAAATGTATTTAAAGTTTGAATTCATCAGAAAACGTAAATCTCCTAAATAGTTTTTCCAATTAAACAAGCGTTTTATTTATGTTATTATATGTGATAAAACTATCGTCTATGACATAAGGTGTGTGTTATTTTAATGTAGCAAATATGTACAAATGAACGATAGAACTCAATTGAATAAACACTGAAATATGTTTACCTATTTTACCAAAATAATGTAGGTATTTATAGAAAAACCTACATCAATGGCGTTGTTTCTAGAGCTAAAGTAAAATTGATTAACTTCGATATTAAACTGGATTTGCCGTCAAAATATTTAATGAAAAATAAAAATCGAAAATCTGAGGTTCCTTTTGCTTGTGGTTTTTAAATCTGCTAACCTCCTCCAGGAAAGCGTAAGACATTTTCAACATTTTCATCACATCTTTTGCTTTTTCATTTTTCATGATTCGGCATTGATCACTTAAAATATTCTGAAATGAGCACAAAATTTGGCAGCTTTATAATTATACTTCATGTAAAGGTTTTCTGAAAATTCCAGAACGATTATCCATCTTAAACAAGTCATGTGTAGCATTTGAAACTATACCGATATAGACTATAAAGGATAAAGTATAACTCCTTGCTCTACACAAACCGATTGCTCTGTCTATATATTAACTTGTATATTTGAAACACATTGTATGTGAAGATAAAACATGTAAAAGCACCGAGAAAAACGCGAAATTGTGTATGTCCTAGATAGATATGTAAATTGAAGTACATTGATTCGACTTTAAGAACAAAGATTGTTAGGACCAACATATATACCTTCATCTCTATGAAAATGAGCTGTAATTGACACCTACTATATGAAGATATGCATGCAAAGACATCTGTAAGAATTTAATTAAGGCCATAACAAAATCTTTTATTGTACTATTCATTAAGGCCAGGACAAAATAGAAAAAAGGAAAACTATTGGTTACAGTCGTGCATACCAACCATTTGTAGAAGTAACATTTTAATCTTTAATAGTATACAAGTGAGTGAGAAGTGAGTTACAAAGGTATGACTGACAGCATGTTAATTATTTGTTATCATCAGATAATTACAATGTCCGTACATTTATCATATGTTTATAATATTGTGATGAATCATACTTACCACTCCCTCGAATATGTGATGACGCAACACGATCCTCAATTGGTCTTTTCCCTAAATGTACACGCAATTGATAGGGTAAAGAAAGAAAATGCATTTCAACAAAAATAAATAAACAATGAAAACAGATTACCGCATCCTTACCGCATCCAACCATATCCATAGCAAAACATTATATCGCCGTCAATAATACGTTACTAAATATCACACGTACATTATAAATACAATAAAGTTTTGATTGTATAACTTTTCTGTATTACATGATCTGACATAAATCATTCAACTGACAAAAATGATTTTAATATGATTTAGAATGAGCTTCAACTCTTATTAAGCGAGCTTAGTGTGTCTATTTTAGCAATATTGCGTAACCTAATATAAAATGCAGTATTACAAAGTCGGGTATCAAGTATGAAGTTACCTGGTCTGACATGAAGTAATCTAAAGTGCCAACAGGTAGAACGTCCCAAGCGTTGTTTGAACACACGACCACTGTAATGTTGTCAGCTTCAAACTCCTGCTCCATATCTGCCGCCTTAAGTAAGAAATTAATATTTACATTAAATTAATTATATCATTTTCAGTATTTGTTCGCACATGATGTTTGATTCTTGTTTCTTTTTTAACTTAATTCGTCAGATACTAAAATAGTCACGTTGACCTTGATTTTTATCTTTTAATGGTTAACGATTAGCATGCTTTGCCGTATAACTGTGGAAATGATGCCGGGGTTGCTTTGTCTATGATATTTAATTGTAAAGATTTTGTTTCCGATTCAACGATTCTTTATCTTTGTTTAGACTAAACATACACCTGTCCCTACATGCCTTTTCGGCAATATGAAATCTTTTTACCCTTGTGTTGTGGTAGCAGGAGATTACAGTACTGTATATGATATCATAGCGTTCCAACATCCTAGTATATTTGCATTAATCTAATATACCTTATTCGGTTATGACATTATGAATTGATTTCAAGTATGTACACATTGTACATGTACAATATGTTACTGACAGCTATGAGGAATATCATTCAGATTCATAACATCAATATCATGGACAAGCTTATTTCTTATATCATCATATGAAAAGAAAAATGAAAAAGTGATAGGTATTCTCGCCTTAATTTCAACAACTACAACCTGGGCTTTCAATAGTTCTAGCCCTATACAGAACATAGTGGAGAGGCCTACATTGATTTCTAAACCTTGTATGTAGTTTATTTAATTTAACAGATTTAAAATACATGGGAAGATTTGATGGCAAATAAGAGACTTGAATATTTCCAGCGATTAAGAGACGGCAGGCACCTTACAGTGTTTTCTAAATCATTCCACATATCGAGTGTTGAGAGCAGAAAGGAAGATAAAGTTGTTGACAGTCTAAATGATGGAATAATTGCCGTAGTCGAGTCCATAAAGTTTGTATGGCAAAAGAGGGAAAATAAACTCGGGAGCTATCTGATCATGAATTCGATGCACGAGTGTGAGTTTTTTTCTTTTTCCTCCTATTCAAAAGACTCTCTGAACCGGTTTCAAAATATAATAACTCTAAACATGAATAAGACAGAAGACCTGTAATGATTCTAGTTTCTCTGATTAATAAAACTCTCAGACAGGTTATATAAATGTTTCAGCATCTCTCTCACTGTATTATCCTGCTTAATTATATGTACTATTTATAACTTGTGGACGAGCGAAGGTCTGGGGCGCATCATTATCTATTACAATGCGTGGTTGTTATGCGAGACTTGTGTGCGGGTACTGATGTATTTACTCAATGTATTGCATCCTACTTCCTTAAATGTATCATTTAACCTTATAACACGTCTAAGGCTTAGTTCTGCATATGTCCACCTTTTTGTGTCGGTGTTAATCTGTAATTGTACTATGGTGTTAATTATTTTCATGTCTAAGAATATTGTTGTTTATGTTGTTTATTTGTTTATCTATAACGTTCGAATACAGTAGGTCTTTACTGTCGGCCGCCACCTTTTGAATTATGTATAACTAAATAAACAACATCCGCGAACTTCTAAATGAAAAAGTGAAAACCATAGTACTGACAAGAAGACTTCATGCTACTCCAATGCGCATAATCGAATACGTGATGTTCATTTCAGACACAGAGATGGAATACTTCCCATTCCATAATGATAACGACCAAAGAAACTAGCGTGTGCTTTTCATCAACATGGACTCGAAAACTTGAATTAGTTATTTCCGTCAAAATTCAAAATTTATCTTGGCAATCAAATATCCAATCATCTATGACATTCAAATACCCGACGTTTACATTGGTGTATTCATTTTAACATTTATGACCCCTAACTCTGCCAATCGAGACCAGCAGATTGATGGTGTTCAAACTGTGGAAACGTTTGTCGGGGAATAACAATGTTTTGCCATTCACTACTCTAAAATCCTAGTACATCAAAAACGAGTGACGCATTCTCATATACTCATATTTGTTTGATAATGGTGACAAGCTATAGTATTCAATTATAAATATGGCTTTTTCTTAAATTGAAAGATACATTTCTTAAATTGAAAGATACATGTCTTAAATTGAAAGATAAATTTCTTAAATTGAAAGATGAATAAAGAACATTTTTAGTCATGATAAGTATACAGACTCGGTAGGTAACCAACGATATACACTTGATGTTCATATTGTTCGGGTGGTTCATTCCGCTGTTGGAACTTTGATAGCCACAATTATCTGTTTTGAGTAGTGACATGATTCATTATATACACACTTTATTCAGTTTTAATCTTTAATTAATCATTAAACCTCAGAGATTTGAAATTTATATAATTTCATATACATTCCCTTAGTAGTTTAGACTAGTTTGGATTTCCTGTTTTTTGGCCCCTAGCACAATCGGTGAATCCTAGAAGGACTAAACAGCCGTGTGATGCTGTCTACTTCATTTTTGACATGCTGTAACTTTTACCAAATTTAAAGGCGTTATAACTTGTTTGTGTCTTACGTTTCACCTTACAATTGTATAGTCAGATCAACATACCGCTATCAACATCTGCAGTCTATTGTACCGACCCTCTTCTTTAATTAACGTCATTATCGATTTCTGAAAAAAAGGTTAAGGGTTACAATACAAGAAAACTCTGTCTGCACAAAATTAATGACATTAAATTATGCAGATTTCTATAAATCTATAAATTTCTATATGCTTATTCAGCAAGTTAAAACAGATAAGTTGTCGATTTTGTGAATGCTATATAATCACAAAATGTGATGGCTTTATTCAATGTTCAAATACTCGTACCCCATACTGTGCTACCTTTGCAAACATCACACATTTACATTCTTGTACATGTAATGCAACTTCCGAATGGTGACCGTCATCAATTTTTCGTTGAACGACGCTGAATTTTGGTTGCTTAATTCCAAAGGTTTAACATGCCAAAGGGGAAGTACCGTAATCCCAACCCGCCGCTGTCGTTCGCGAAACCCGACACTACAGACTTTAGTCTAACAATCTTTACCATGACAACCAGGTTTCGATGTTGTTGTAAAGCGTTCATTTTTTGTGTTTTTATCCGTAAGTCAAGCTATTTGCTGACATATTCTTTTTTATATTCCGTCTTTGCATATTGCATAGTTATCTTCTCTTGATAACAGGTATTGATTGTTACGTCACTTGTTTAAGAGAGTAACGTCATCAATTTTTGAGAAAACGACGTGATTTTCTCACACAAACCAATGACGTAACAATCAATACCTGCTCCCAAGAGAAGATAACTCTGCAATACGCAAAGACGGAATAGTCATTTGCAATGCAGTAAAATATTTCGCAGGTAGACAAAACATGCAAAAATGTATTGTTTATGTTGTCAAGATGGAGATTTATACGTCACAGAAACGGATGGGGACATGCATTGTTTAATAGTAATTAAACAGATTTTGCGACGTTTGTTATTCATAAACAAACAATATTGAATAAAAGATATTATATAATAGTTAGATATCGCAATTTTAAGATGGTAAAATAAATGGTTTTCAATATCTCAAAGGGTGTTAAAATGGTTTTCTCCATGGTCGACTTTGGTAGACGTTTTCAACTTTAAAACATAGATACAAGTGGTTGTGGAGAGAAAAAAAAAACGTTGATTATATATCGTTCCAATTTACATAAAATAAATTCTACAGCTACCAGTCTATTATTATTAAATACTTCTTCATATTAATATTCTGTTTCTATGACCAGCTCAATACCAAAGGAAATCAGGTCGCCGCCTTTTTTTCCTCACTTTTCTGTCGTCCTTTATTATCAGACATAAAAGTTTCTATAAGAGAAATGTAAACTTCATAAACTTAACATAGACGTTGAAGTTTATGACCCCCGAGATATCTACAATGATTCATTGATATTTTTGGGAATTAAAAGCCTAAACCCCCGAAACATGAACTTGTAATCTGATAATCTTTCCCACATTTTAAACGACACGACAATGAATCAGCATCTTAAACTGTAACACTATTCCCAATTTCAGTCAAACGTTTATAGCGCCTAGCTCATTACATTTAATTGTACCTTGTTTGCCCCTCAATTTTTATCTTTTTGTTTTACTGTAATTGTCCGATTTACAAACAGAAGCGGCAGGTTCGTTATATATATTTTTATCCAGCTTTTTGTTTTTCATCAGCGATATTACAATTTAGAAATTGTCCATATATCAAAATGTTATTGATCTGCAGAGATGTGATTTCCAGCGATCCCTCATATAACATATAGATTATTCCTGTTGGTCATACAAGTCAAGTAAAGTAAATGTTGTTTATTATAATGTCCTATATCCCAATTGCATGGTACAAGTGTAAAGGAAAACATATAGTTACATAGCAGAAATCAATCATCTTAATGTGAAAATATATAAACATGATACCATAATTTTGTTAAGAACAGTTATAATACGTACTATATTAATAGATTAAAACAAATTATCACAGGTATCATACAAACATTGAGTTGTAACTATTCGTGTCTGTTCTTGATTTGCTATTCATTCTTAATTCTAGGGGGCTACATTTATCAATAGGTTTCTTTTCGGGATGAGCATATAAATGAAAGCTATTATACACACCTTTGAGTTACCTGCTATCATTGGATCGTTCGTGAGCATCTTTGCTACGACGTGAATAATGCCGTTCGCCGCCCTAATGTCCGACTTCACCAGCAGGGCCCGAACAGCCGACCCGTGCAGCTTATAGCGGTACTGAACATCTAGTCTTTTCTAAATGTATATAGAATGTCGCAACATATTTATATACATAAAAGTACGTAATAAATACAAGGCTGGATACCAGTTATTTTAATAACATCTCTATAAACGAGCTATCACAGGCAATGACCTGACACTCCGACACAATCAAAATCCGACCAGTGGTCTAACCTGTCACATTTATAACGTATACTCACAATCCGACCAATGATCTAACCTGTCATATATATAACGTATACTCACAGTCCGACCAATGGTCTAACCTCTCACATTTATAACGTATACTCACAATCCCCCCAATGGTCTAACCTGTCACATTTATAACGTATACTCACAATCCCACCAATGGTCTAACCTCTCACATATATAACGTATAGACCTGACACTCCGACACAATCAAAATCCGACCAGTGGACTAACCTGTCACATTTATAACGTATACTCACAATCCGCCCAATGGTCTAACCTCTCACATATATAACGTATAGACCTGACACTCCGACACAATCAAAATCCGACCAGTGGTCTAACCTGTCACATTTATAACGTATACTCACAATCCGACCAATGATCTAACTTGTCACATTTAAAAAGTATACTCACAATCCCACCAATGGTCTAACCTGTCACATTTATAACGTAAACTCACAATCCGACCAATGATCTAACTTGTCACATATATAACGTATACTCACAATCCCACCAATTATCTAACCTCTCACATATATAACGTATACTCACAATCCCACCAATGGTATGACCTCTCACATATATAACGTATACTCACAATCCGACCAATGGTCTAACCTGTCACATTTATAACGTATACTCACAATCCCACCAATGGTCTAACCTCTCACATATATAACGCATACTCACAATCCGACCAATGATCTAACCTGTCACATATATAACGTATACTCACAATCCGACCAATGATCTAACCTGTCATATATATAACATATACTCACAATCCGACCAATGATCTAACCTGTCACATATATAACGTATACTCACAATCCCACCAATGGCCTAACCTGTCACATTTATAACGTATCCTCACAATCCTACCAATGATCTAACCTATGGTCTAACCTGTCATATATATAACGTATACTCACAATACCACCAATGGTCTAACCTCTCACATTTATAACGTATACTGACAATCCCACCAATGGTCTAACCCGCACCTATATAACGTATACTCACAATCCGACAATTATCTAACCTCTCACATATATAACGCATACTCACAATCCGACCAATGGACTAACCTCTCACATTTATAACGTATTCTCACAATCCCACCAATGGTCTAACTTGTCATATATATAACATATACTAACAATCCGACCAATGATCTAACATGTCACATATATAACATATCCTCACAATCCCACCAATGGACTAACCTCTCACATTTATAACGTATACTGACAATCCCACCAATGGTCTAACTTGTCATATATATAACGTATACTCACAATCCCCCCAATGGTCTAACCCGCACATATATAACGTATACTCACAATCCTACCAATGATCTAACCTCTCACATTTATAACGTATACTCACAATCCCACCAATGATCTAACCTGTCACATATATAAAGTATACTCACAATCCGACCAATGATCTAACCTGTCACATATATAACGCAATCCCACCAATGGTCTAACCTGTCACATATATAACGTATACCCACAATCCCACCAATGGTCTAACCTGTCAAATATATAACGTATACTCACAATCCCACCAATGGTCTAACCCGCACATATATAACGTATACTCACAATGTCACATATATAACGTATACTCACAATCCCACCAATGGCCTAACCTGTCACATTTATAACGTATACTCACAATCCCACCAATGGTCTAACTTGTCATATATATAACGTATACTCACAATCCGACCAATGATCTAACCTGTCACATATATAACGTATACTCACAATCCGACCAATGATCTAACCTGTCACATATATAACGTATACTCACAATCCCACCAATGGTCTAACCTGTCACATATATAACGTATACTCACAATCCGACCAATGGTCTAACCTGTCACATATATAACGTATACTCACAATCCCACCAATGGTCTAACCTGTCACATATATAACGTATACTCACAATCCCACCAATGGTCTAACCTCTCACATATATAACGTATACTCACAATCCCACCAATGGTCTAACCTCTCACATATATAACGTATACTCACAATCCCACCAATGGTCTAACCTCTCACATATATAACGTATACTCACAATCCCACCAATGGTCTAACCTCTCACATATATAACGTATACTCACAATCCCACCAATGGTCTAACCTCTCACATATATAACGTATACTCACAATCCCACCAATGGTCTAACCTCTCACATATATAACGTATACTCACAATCCCACCAATGGTCTAACCTCTCACATATATAACGTATACTCACAATCCCACCAATGGTCTAACCTCTCACATATATAACGTATACTCACAATCCCACCAATGGTCTAACCTCTCACATATATAACGTATACTCACAATCCCACCAATGGTCTAACCTCTCACATATATAACGTATACTCACAATCCCACCAATGGTCTAACCTCTCACATATATAACGTATACTCACAATCCCACCAATGGTCTAACCTCTCACATATATAACGTATACTCACAATCCCACCAATGGTCTAACCTCTCACATATATAACGTATACTCACAATCCCACCAATGGTCTAACCTCTCACATATATAACGTATACTCACAATCCCACCAATGGTCTAACCTCTCACATATATAACGTATACTCACAATCCCACCAATGGTCTAACCTCTCACATATATAACGTATACTCACAATCCCACCAATGGTCTAACCTCTCACATATATAACGTATACTCACAATCCCACCAATGGTCTAACCTCTCACATATATAACGTATACTCACAATCCCACCAATGGTCTAACCTCTCACATATATAACGTATACTCACAATCCCACCAATGGTCTAACCTCTCACATATATAACGTATACTCACAATCCCACCAATGGTCTAACCTCTCACATATATAACGTATACTCACAATCCCACCAATGGTCTAACCTCTCACATATATAACGTATACTCACAATCCCACCAATGGTCTAACCTCTCACATATATAACGTATACTCACAATCCCACCAATGGTCTAACCTCTCACATATATAACGTATACTCACAATCCCACCAATGGTCTAACCTCTCACATATATAACGTATACTCACAATCCCACCAATGGTCTAACCTCTCACATATATAACGTATACTCACAATCCCACCAATGGTCTAACCTCTCACATATATAACGTATACTCACAATCCCACCAATGGTCTAACCTGTCACATATATAACGTATACTCACAATCCGACCAATGGTCTAACCTGTCACATTTATAACGTATACTCACCAGCCGGACCATGATCTGAGCTGGTACCCCCTGAAGTGTGTAGAATACGTCACTGTTCTGCAGATCTTCAATTGTCAGTACCCCAATCACGATATGTTGACGAAGAATTTGGCGGGCAAGATCAGTATTGTTCAGAAAGTCCAAGAACTTGCGACAAAAATGGCAGAAAATTAAACGTTATGATACAAAAAAACAGACTTTTATAATGAAGATTATTTGACTCTGAGCATGCTTTTAACACAACTGTTATCGCTTTTAACCTTGTGTCTTGAAGACAACGTTGTAAATGCCACCGGGAACTTTAATAGTGCTTTACAAACACAAAAAAACGGTGACCAATTCATTATTCTGCCTCAAGAAGACTAAGGAATACTGAAGATAATAATAAAAGTAATGAATGCTAATTCTAAAGAAGTAAATCAAAAGGAATGATTGGTGTTATTTTGTTTTTTGGGGGGTTTATAAACCGAAAAAAACGTACAGCGTAAAAAATGGCAAAACTTATCGTGACCTGAAAGCCACCATAATGTTGTCTCGATAAGACAGGAAGAGGACAGGTAGGGGACAGGTAGGGGACAGGTAAGGGACAGGTAAGGGACAAGTAGGGGACAGGGGACAGGAAGGGGACATGTAGGGGACAGGTAAGGGACAGGTAGGGGACAGGTGGACAGGAAGGGGACAGGTAGGGGACAGGTAATGGACAGGTAGGGGACAGGGGGACAGGAAGGGGACAGGTAGGGGACAGGTAGGGGTTTGAATGAGGACCTGATTCTAGAACAGTAACAAATCTAAGGAAAATAATGAAAGTCTCTATTTTGAAAGACCTAATCTTGGCCACAATATGAAATCAAATTAAGTAAAGCCATATAGAAAGCATATAATTGGGGTATACAATAGAATAGTCATAACATGAAAAAATTGGTGTTGAAATAAATAAGCACAAGTACTAACATTCTGTATCGTTCGAAATCCTGAATCTGTTGGAAGAAAGAGTGTGAAGGGGCCGTGATTTCTCAGCTCGGATGAGTAGACCTTGTCCAGCAACTGTGTTGCTAGCGTCAGCTTGTTCATCAGTGACGGCTCCCCTGCGTTCAGTTCCCTCACTCGCTGTTGGTCACAAAAGGAACAATTCAACGCATTAATGAATGTAGATACCCTGGCCGTTTAAAGTTCAAAAGAAAACCGGAGTGGCAATAAAACTGTAATTTGAACTCAAAATCTAAAAAAAAAAAAAAAAAAGACAAAATACCAATCTGAACAAAACAATTTACACGGATACATTGCAAAAAAGTACAAACATATCAATATCAGGTATCCCTGAGGGAACGTCATGACTCCATCTTCACTGACGACTTCCGTCGTGTAAATAGATTGAACGGAAGTCATATCAAACTCTTAATATCTCAACCGGAATCATTACAACGAAACCACAGCGCGCACCAACAAGCATAATCAAAAAACGAGAAAATATATCAGTAATATTCCCTCGGTTATCAAGCAACCTCTTTTGCAAGAAAAGTATAAATTGTTGCAGACAATGGTTAAGTTGTTTTATTCAGTTGTGCCGCTGCAATCTCATATTTATTACGCAGATGAGTGAGTGTGAATTAGGACCTTGTTGTCAAAAAATACAGAATTTTGTTTGTTTTGATTTGGATTTTACCCTACTAACTAACCCTTAGTAAAAATACACCTGATAACAGTAACCCATTATGACACAAAATCTAGGTCAGCTTGCTCTAGTTTTGTCTATTGTCTGGTCTAGTCTCCC
This sequence comes from Mizuhopecten yessoensis, assembly GCF_002113885.1. Taxonomy (NCBI): domain Eukaryota; kingdom Metazoa; phylum Mollusca; class Bivalvia; order Pectinida; family Pectinidae; genus Mizuhopecten; species Mizuhopecten yessoensis. The sequence goes on from NW_018405506.1 coordinate 1,681,967, forward strand.
AAAGTGTCAATTACTATTTCGAAATTTACATTAAAATCCATGGTAGACGTCAATTATTTGGACCATTATCACATCAAAACAGGTCAATTAAGACCAGGCGAATTCTCTCATTAACAACAAGTCAATATTCAAATCAATTAATGAATTAAATACAAGTTTTTAGCTTCATAAATGTTTACATTAAAACTAGCAAATACTTTAGGTTTTAGTTATTCTATTAACAAATCTACAATGCAATTTATAACCACGTCACTTACGAGTCAATGTTCCGGCTGATTACCGCGTTCGTCTACTAATAATGAACTAATAACATAAATCAACAACCAAATACACATAGCTAGGTAATTACTTTTTGATGAACTTACGTCAACTTTATTCTAATACCTGATTACTATGACACCAATGACAAACTAATACAAACGTAATGATTGTGACAGCATAATATTTGTATAACCTCAAGGAACTTTACTATCAAAAGTACCAACAAATTATTGACTGTTTCACAAACAAACAACGGTTCTTAAAGAAGCAGATATGAGAACGAGTCTGTAGCTAAATTCTATAACACAGCCACGCAGCCTCTCTTCGTTCATGTGGATTGACAAATGAATTGAACATGTCTTGAAAGTTTTGAAAGTATTTGTTGACATGTACTGCCTAATTGTAGGTAGCTCAGAATATTGCTGTCATTCATTTAATTTGGTTGTGTTTTACGTCATATTAACAGCTATGATCATTTACGGACGTGCCTGGTTTTGGTGGTGGAAGTTCGGATGTGGGCCCATGTGGGCCTCGAACCCGCGACAGAGTGGTGGAGGGCTAGTGGTAGCAGAATGTCAGACGCCTTAACCACTTGGCCACCGCGGCATACATTTAAGACAACGAAGAGGTACGTATACCATGAATAACAAAAAGATTTAGGTCATTATTCATTAACGGATGACAATATCTATAGTTTTAGGTAAAAGCGATACTTACGTCAACAATATTAGCAAAGCATTCAATTCCGTCGCCTCCATAACCGTCTTTGCAAACACATCTATGTAACACAGATAATAGGTGTTAATCAAACTTCTTTCCTAATTATACACAGTAACTTTCTATTAACATAGAACATGTAACATAAGGTATACTGTAAAATCATATATTTTCGTTGGGGTTAAATTTCGTTGTTTTTGTATGGGGATAAGATCGTTTGGATTATATTTCGTGGAATCATTATTTTAAATATCTCCAATTTTTTCCTGGTAAGTACTGTATAAGCATAATATTTCTGTTTTGTACTTCGCTGGTATCATATTTAGCGTACTGTACGTTTCTTTTTATTAGTAATTTCCCATTGATATTTGTAACATACACTGAGGGTCTATTTATTAGTACTTTCCTGTTGATATTTGTAATATACAGTAAGTGTCTTGTTTTGAATACTTGTAACACACATCAAGTTAAGCATGACGGAAACGTGTCATCTAGGCAATCATTCCCATGTGGCCGTATTTGTCAACTTATGGGCAACACGAATATAAAAGTTGCATTTTTTCTTAAATATGTTGTTCTTCGACATGCAGTTGTCTATATGATGATTTCTCATTGGAGATTTATACTGTGCGAAACTCACTTGAACTGTTGTGGGCCTGTCGTCAGACAAGTGGCGTGTTCGTGACAATGACTCGAGTTCAACACACATACATCTATGAGATTACAACCAAAACCGTCTCTGTATCCCTCATAACCTGGTCTGCAACGACACTCGCTCTACAAAACAAAATACACATTTAAGGTGACTCGTAAGCTATGGAAACTTGATTTTTTTCTCTCCATTTTTCAAGTTAGTATCATGATAATCCCTTGATATTTTGGAGCAGTTTTAATTTCTGTGACAATTCATTGGGACATTATCGTGTAACCTTACAAGATATTGAATCGACTCAGTTACATATTGTAAATTAAATGCAAATACGAGACGTGTTCTTTTTTTCAGAATATTTACCAAAAATATCCCGAACCGGGTTTATCGCCTGAGTAGGTAAACAAATAAATATTAAATAAATGTATTCCGGAAAACATTTCTTCAGAGTTTTGAGACTCATTTGCCCGTGATACTGTGGAATTAGCAAACATATTTCCTTGTGATTTTTTTTAGATTTCAAAATCGTCTCTTGATTTTCAGATCAAAATGGAAAATTAACTGCCCTTATATTACAGAATATCTCATTAGCGGCGAAACCGTAAATGGAGTGTATGTAGCAAAAACAAATAAAGATCAATCTTACTGGGCACATATATACTCATATATACATGCAGACAGTCCTTAAGATAGTACATGTAATTTATAGAATCGCGCGCTCTCCATATCTGAATTATATCTCATGTGTAAATCCGCACCAGCTTTGTTTTGTCCCCACATTATTACCACCCTAATGTCATCATCGTTAAAATATGATGTCATAGCGTTCTTGAACTGTAATGTCATCGCGTCATTAAAATCCAAAGGCGTCTCGTTATTAAAATATGATGTCATAGCGTTCTTATTCAAATTCAATTCAAATTAGTTAGTTATATTATCACATGTAAAAAGTTCAAGTATTACAATCTCTAAAATATGTCTACTCACCCACCCTTACACACAGTCTATATTAGAATTACGAGACACTCACTCTGCCCGTATCATTCTAGACTGTAAACGTATTACATATATGTACATACTTATGAATTTTAAACAAATGCCAATATAAAACTATAAAAATAATTGACATTAAAAGACACATTACTGCTTAATTATAGATCAAGTTGCGACGTCGATTAAGAATACTAACACAGGTTTTGGCACAGGACCTCGCCAAGTAAGAGTTGCTTAGAATTACTACTAACTTTTCATCTTTACTCATATTGTAAAAATCACTTGCGATTTTAATAGCCTCCTGCAATAGACCCGATCGGAGATCATCATACAAGTTACATTCTATTAAACTGTAATGTCATCACGTTATTAAACTCATATGTCACCACTTCATCGACACCCCAAGATCATCGCGTCGTTACACATTCATGTCATTGTTTTATCACCACCAAAATGTCAATGCATTGCTACACCCATCAATCTAAGGTCGTCACAATGACAAAACTGGTTCAAAAGTGGTCTGTCCTACCTGGCCCGGTCCAGTATAAACACACAGCGACGAGTTTTGGACGCAGCCACCGTTTTCCGTCTGACATGGATCAATAGGGTCACAGGCATAACCATCTCCTTGGTAACCGCCAATGCACGTGCAGTTGTATGTCATTGGCCCGGTCGATGTACACGTGGCATTGTCATGACAAAGTGGGCTTCTCAAACAGCCGTTAATTGCTGTACGAGAAATTAAACATGGTGATATAGATACTGAATGTAATTATATAGCATTACTTGTATCAATCACTACAGTTGTTACTGGGATCCCCTCACATAAGTCGCTTAGATAAACAACCAATCAGACAGGAGCTTTAATGCCATGACAGCAGAAAACAAAAGGCTTTTGACCTAAAGCCAAATAATCCCATAGTACTCCACAGAAATCAGGATATGTACCTTAATACATTATATGTCTTACATAACATGTCACCGTGTCGAAAATTCATATTTCATATCGGATTGTTCATTAGTAAATTAGCAACAAGTGGTTTGAATAATATTACAACTTATTGGAATTTTTTGATTTTTGATACTTAAACTATACTCAAAGTAATAAATAAACTAATCGACCTATTGAGAAAATATAACTTCTCTGTTAAACTCATTTAACATCCAATTGATAGCATTCAATAGGCAACAGTTATAAATTCTATATCAAAACTTCATATCTGTAGTCTAAACGCTGACCTTGTGCTGGATTGATGAACAGTTGTTCGAATCTCTGAACTTTTACAAACATTTTTAGTTTGAAACAGTTTGCAGAAAGCATTTATTTGCAGCTTGAGGGGTTAATCAGCTCAATTTCCATTGGATTGCGAATATACCAACAGTTGTATGTGCACTTACCTTTGCAGGTATCGTTAGGGGGCGTCTTTTCGTAACCATGGTTGCAGGAACACATGACGTAACCAAAGACATTCGCACATCTTGAGTTCTCATCGCAAGTTAAATTGGAGCATTTCTCAATCCCTGGTGGCGAAAAGACCATAGAATAGTTGAATGAAATATGTTAGGCCAACAGGGACCTGAGCATTTTTTACAGCTATATTTGGACGTAAACTAATGTGTTAAGAGTGATTGTACATGTAGTAGGAGTTTAGATCGACTTTCGGTAAAAATGTCATCCCTTTGATTATAAATACGAGTGTGGAAGGATGATGTCGAAATACTTTCTTGTGTCAAAAAACATATTTGTAGTTGATGTACGAAAAATGCGTAGTATCGTTGGAAAGATGGATATTTTTTTAAAGACTCCTATATCTGCACATTACCTGTATTCTCCTTCCGCGGACACGATCTCCGTTTCCTCAAAAAACACACGCCATTTCCTAGTTTGAAAGTTTTTTTGCAGTCCATTGTTTGCATATTCATGAGGTTGACGACAGCCTGGTGCCGAAACATGTCGTGTTGATTGGCTAGTTATTTTAGGGGGAAATGGCTGCGCGTCCAGCTAATCACACCACGGGTTTCGGCACGACGCTGACGTCAGCCTCATGAATATGCAAAAAGAGGCTATGTGATTGCGAAAAAACTTTTTATCGCTCTATATATGAACTACCATTGGTCACATCGCGGTCCCTCGTACACAGATTCTTGTTATATAGATCATTATATAAGCTAACATTAGTCACATCGCGGTCCCTCGTACAGAACGTTAAACAAAAGTAAACCTAACCCAACCCTTGTACACAGATTTTTGTTACATTGTATATCGCTCTATACATAAGCTAACATTAGTCACATCGCAGCCCCTTATACACAGATTTTTGTTATATTGTTCTTTATATGAACTTACCTTGGTTACATCATAGCCCCTATTACACCGATTTTTGTTATATTGTTTTATATACATATAAAAATGTATACACTTACATTGGTCACATCGCGGCCCCTCGTACCCGGACTCGCAGTCACAACTGCCTGTACCATAGATCCATCCTCCGTCACACGTCCCGTTCACACAGTCACACACTGTCATAACATAATAATACATGCTACTTTAGTCGTACACAACTCTATCGGTCTTGTTTGGATAAAAAATAGATAACCTGCTGAATATTCTTTGCATCCTTCAAAGGTTGAGGCGCGTGAAGGTTCGGTAAAATATTAGACCTGCTACATTATTACAGTATGTATATCTCGCTGCGTGTTTTATAGTGGTGGACGACTGACGGAAAATCGTGTTTGATTACTTCTGGGTGTCTCTGTCGGATACATTAAAGAAACCACAATTGATTTGGCGACCCCGTTGCAATTCTCGGATCACTTTTATTCTCACTAATTCCCTACTCTATCTTCGTATGACCCTAGTTGTTGCGATGACGCTTTAAACCCCGAACAAATGACACGTTTACTTGTTGACTTCAATGGATGCGTTCATACTGACTGTTTAATAAGGGTGAGGTATGATTTTACCGTATGGTCGATACTGCCAACCCTGAGTCACGTTCATTTATCATAGACTTTTCTGTCACATAAATGGTTTTGTCTGCGCGGCTTGCTATATATATGTTCCTTCTGCTACAAGTTTTTGAAGTTGACACATGAATGTGTTCCATCCTGTCTGTTAACCCTTTCCCCACTGTACACCATAATGAACTCATCCATATAAATGTATAGTAGAGTCTACTCAAGTTACCTAGGGGTGAAAGGGTTAATAATATGTCGTTACCCTGAACTCTGATCGTTTAATGTCGATGGACCTATACACTATACAATACAAAACTTAACTGATAATTTCTTCAATTGATTGAGTAACCACCCCTGTTTTATTTGGTAAACATGTTGAATTTCATTGTGTTTAGGATTAAATATTTTGCGACAATTTATTGCACATGTGATAAATATTCTCCCAGAATACACCAATGAATGCCTCGTGTCGTTTTAAATAAAATTCGTGAGAGACACACGGGGACGACCTAACATCACAAATTAACTTTTTTTTCTTCCTAAGGAGGAAATCAACGAAAGGACGATGTGTATGAGGTTTAAGATCTCATCATTTTATGGAGAAAGGAGGAGAAAAACGAAATGGCTCCAATCGGCTAATGTAACTTAAAAACGTACATGTAGATAGTCGATAACAAAATAAATAGCAAGATGAAAATGACACAAGTTAATTGACCCTTTTCGTGTTCATATTGTTGTCCAGTGACAAAGAAAAAACGATTTAATTTTTTAGCAAATTAATACCAAAATGATCACATCGAGCCACAGAACAGGAATCTGAAGAATAGACAGACTGTCTTTAGAGAGTCTGTTTGGAGGGTTGCTAGGTATTCCTAATAGTGCGAGCAACTTAGACTGAATATATATATGCTGAAAACAGTTGTTTTACCTTCCTCACACCTCGATCCGTATAGGGTTTCGTTAGCACATCTTTCACACCCGTAACCTGAGAAATCATCCTGGAAAAACAATAGACGCACCTAAGTCATGGAAGCTTCTTCACCAGGGTGTAATAACCGTTAAATGGTCGTATTTCATTTGTGTCTATAACCGCATGTAAAAAGGTTTATTCAACTAATTTCGTCGGAGGATCCGGTCACTTTTTTTAAGTTTTAATGTTTGATGAATACCACAATAGGAACACTACTAGTTTTTGATTATTAAAATACGTACATAATATTGACAGATGTAATAAGTACGTGATATTGGCCGGTGTGATATAGGTGTAATACGCACGTGATATTGACAGGTGTAATACAATTGTACGTACGTGATATTGACAGATGTAAAAAAAATGTATTAGACTAGGCCAAATTTCGGAAAAAGATATTTTTTTGGGCATGTCTTAGAAGAATTTGGTAACACGACTTTTTGAATAAAGTTTGAGGGTGCTGAATCTGAAAATGGGAGTTACACAGCTGGGTTTTGAGGTTAAAGGGGTCAAAATGTCCCAAAAAAAAAAATATGGCCGCCTAAATTTTCATATTTTTTTATACTCAAAAAGTATACTTGGAATATTTGATGTACATAAATAGTTTCCAAATTATATTGAAACATATACTGTTGTTGGACCTAATATGAGTTAATAAACAGTATCTTGTAATTCTTAATACATTATTGACAGATGTAATATGCACGTGTTATTGACAGGTGTAATATGTACGTGATACTGACAGGTGTAATATGTACGTGATATTGACAGGTGTAATACGTACGTGATATTGACAGGTGTAATATGTATGTGATATCGACAGGTGTAATACGTTCGTTAAATTGACAACTCTAATATGTACGTGATATTGACAGGTGTAATATGTATGTGATATCGACAGGTGTAATACGTACGTTAAATTGACAAATGTAATATGTACGTGATATTGACAGGTGTAAAATGTACGTGATATTGACAGATGTAATATGTACGTGATATTGACAGGTGTAATATGTACGTGATA
>NW_018405506.1:1694467-1702758 GCF_002113885.1 Mizuhopecten yessoensis
TACAGTGTATAATATGTACTAGACTTGGACAGGTGTATACGTACATGACACTGACAGATACAGTGTATAATATATACTTGACTAGGACAGGTGTATACATGTACGTATATGGCTCTAACAGGTACAGTGTATACTATGTACTTGACTAGGACAGGTATATACGTACATGACAATGACAGATACAGTGTATAATATATACTTGACTAGGACAGGTGTATACGTACGTGACACTGACAGATACAGTGTATAATATGTACTAGACTTGGACAGGTGTATACGTACATGACACTGACAGGTACAATGTATACTATGTACTGGACTTGGACAGGTGTATACGTACATGACATTAACAGGTACAGTATATAATAAGAACTTTTATTACATTTTTGCCAGTGAAATATCAGATTCTATCAACTTGATAAAACTGATATCTTTCACACTGTGACAAATATCATTTTGGTATTGACCAATCATAACGGTATATTCTATTCAGAGAGAACGATTTGTTTTGTTCAGATTCAAATGAAGCAGCAGTAGAATACGTGGTTGTTATGGTAAATGTTTGGGTACACACACTTAATTATTTACATAAATATACAATTTATAACATTTTTATAAGCAATCATACCAGAAAATAGCAGAAAACGTCGAAATTGCGTTGAGTTTCCCATTCAAAATGGCGCGCAGCCTTGTCAAGCGTGACGTCATTTAAATATGGCGCTATTTAATAATGCATTACATTTTTCATGTTTTAGCTATAAAAATGTAATAAATAGAAAATGTAATGGTGTCTTCAGTAATAACAAATATATTTTACTCGTGAAATATATTTTCTATTACTGAAGACACTATTGACTCGGACAGGTGTATACGTACATGACACTGACAGGTACCCGTACCATCCATGGTGTCGTTACATTCTCCGTGACCCGAGCATACCAGACCATGTCCCCCCGGGCATCCTGAAATGAAAATTTGTGTTTATATTTTTAGATATCTACAATGTTAGTAAGCTCCTTTTATAAGCGATTAGTTACATATACATGAAGCATAGGTATCTTTCAGTGTGTTATCGACCACACGAGGTTGGAGTGAACGGATACACTAAAAGGATTTCTCATAATGTATTGCCACAGACGGCGTTTGTTTTGATAACTTTATCGAGCAGGGTCTTATGTAGGAGGAAACCATTATCGTGGGTTTTCTCCGCGTACTTCAGTTTCCTCCAAAATTAAGACTCCCGCGCGTTAACATCCGGGCCAACAAGAGTGATACTATAAGTTGAAATAGCTTGCTTCATAACTGTTGTTCAATAATTAGTGCTTATAGTTTATAAACGTTAGAATATCATCAAATAGGCGTCGTTGTTTGTGACATTGACGCGCTCTCCTGATACTTTTGTCCAGCGCGTTCCACAAATGCTAGATTGGTGGGAAACTTTGGAGAACAAAAGCAATGGTTTAAGTAGGACATTCACGATATCTCATTGAAATACCTTCTTTTAACATAGATTATGCTGACAGATAAATGACATAGAGTTAGATAAAAGGTCAAGTTACAGAGAATAGCGAAGTTGGGGAATTTCGTTTTGTTGTTCAATAGCCGGCCGGATGTTATCGTGTAATTGATTGATGTCTTTCTTTCATGTCTCAGATTTTTTTATTGGAAATGTATATCTTCTAGATGTGCTTTAGTCAGTTTGACTAAACAGGTAGTGTTAATTGAGAACAACACAACGTTAAAAGGCTACGTTGATGTCTTTTGTTCTCTTGAATACCATAGGACGAAGTCAGTCATCGGAAAGATTACACTGTCATTAACTTAACAACTGCAACATGTTTTGTTTTCTTGTTACGATTTCTTAAAGCTTTTTTTTGTCTGTATGAGGGTTTTTTGTAGCTCTATTTATCGTTCCAACAGTTTTATACAAGTCTTAAACTGCTCCCTCTTATACACTTTTACTGTAGCAAAGACTAAGATCCGAAAAAATACATTTACAATTATTTTGTCTGTTACTGCAAAATCATCTCGCCATGGAGATTTTATCTCTAGACCTCGTGATAATACAGCAGGGAGGAGTCTTTTTTGCCTAAAATTTTGATTTGTTTATTTTTTATAACAATCAACGTTGGTGCTGTGAAACTATTCACAAAAAAAACCCAGAAGTTTATGCATCGATCATGATATGTGTAATATTGTGTTACATAGTGAAATCAAATAATCAATTTCATAAACAAAATATTTTGTTTTCTTATGTTTAAGTTTAATTGGGGGGGGGGGGGGTCATGTCAATGCCAGAGAGGCCTTATTACGGGGGATTTTGTGAACGAATTGTGAATGTATCCTGTTAAATTTAATTATTATATTATTCATGTTTAAACATATATTTACGATTATTCATGCTTAGCATCTTAAAGTTTTAAAGCCTACATATGGTTCCGGTTTAATATATATTGCAATAGCTAAGTTTTATGTATGGAGTTTGTATGGCCTGTTAAAGACTGATCTTAATCATGTAGGTCATTTAAAACTTCTTAAAATAAGTCAACCACGTGTGTCCTTGGTAACGACAATAATATCGGATATCACGTCACATGATTGTTTATTATAATTTAGTTACATACAACTGTATGTTACCTGTTACACATACAACTGTACATGTATGTAACCTGGTACAAGTAGGTACATTGTACACACGTACTTGAAATGTTAACTGTTAACAGGCTTCTCCGTACATTAGCAAGCAGGAGACATGGTTAGAGTTATGCTACCAATAAATATGGCGAATATTATAGCACTGTATAATTACAATAAAATAAGTCAGCTACGAATATAGAAAGATTTTTTTTGGAATGAGCTAGGTTCTCAACACTGCCCGGAACATAACTGGTGTATTCTAGAATTCTAGAATAATATCTTCCGTGAAGTGTTAATGCTGTCGTCACGATTCTTTCAATATTAACTTTTATCAGTCTTTGCTTGAGGAAAATCGCACAGGCACAAATAGTCAGTAGGGAAAAGTCAAAACTATGGCTAATATTATATAACATTGTAGTGTTGGGTCTGGTGTATCCGGACATTCAAGGAGAAATTAGTGTCAATGCTACATTTTGAGCGACGTCACTTTACATACATGTAGCTTGTAATATGCATTGTTAACGTAGGAAGTCATGTTCAGGCACCGTGTTTGCTCTCACCGGACGCGTTTGTTTGATTAAAGAATCATTAACTTTGAGTCATGTTCGACTTTATATTTTAAATTGCATTTATGATTAAGATGATACATTGTCTGTTCTATCACGTGGCGATGTAACGACACTTTTCATTGGTTAATACAAAAGTAACCATGGATTATTGGGCGATAGACCACGAACGTGTGTGTATCACAACAGACCAACGCTCATCTAAAACCCTCCCCCGCAAAATAATTAAAAATGAGGGTCCTCGTATCTATTTTTGTAGGTATTTGAAGAATTGCTAGCAGACAGACTTTAATCTATTTAATCTCTAGATTTACTGCGAAGGTGACTTGAAATAGTTAATCTGACAAATGTTGATTTCATGTACTGACGAGCGATGTCGTCAGATTGGTGGATTTGATTGATGAGTACGTTGAAAGAATAATCCACTCAGACCATGTTTATGTACTACTTTTAAAAGTTCAATTTTAATACCATATACAATGTATCTGTCGACATATTACATCCATATCATATTCAATTAGCAAGCCTCGAAAACAAGCATAGTCTATCATGTGAGAGTCTATACCCCTCAGTCCTATGTACAATGTATGTGGACTTCGGTGATACTTACTACTGAATCCGGGCTTTTTGTTATTAACGAATTATACTTGTTTTCCGTATACACGTTATATTCAGCTGGTTCTGGTTAATTTTCATTACTAAATATATAACGTATGCGACAGATGTGGAAGTGACAAGCTGTGTACCTCTTATTTTGATAACAATTACAGAAGCCAAAGTAAAGGCAATCAAACAAAGAAAAAATCTTGTACGGATTCCTGATTTATTGTACATAAATAAAAAATGTTGTCTTAACAGTACTGAAGCCAGGACCTGTACATGTGTCCGGATAGCGCCGATAGTCTAGCCATTCGACGATCCCGTATAACATTCCGTCTGTTATAGAACTGAGCGCATCCCACCTTTGGTAAGATAAAAGAGTTATCGGACCTGAACATGGTGATTGGACTATTCTAAGCTCCGTCAATTTGGGTGAGAAATCATTTTATTTGAACATTCTGTGCTTACTCAAATAAACATTTTCCCCCATCAGTGAATGATATTTGTATTAGATTTGGTTTATGACATAAAATAATGGAGCAGGACCTCGACAAATGTGTTTTACACGCCAATCCATTATCGGCATTACCGGACGTGAACTCAGTAATGGCGGCAACCGTGTTTGAATGGGAAACCAGTCCACTCCCACATAATGTGACGCTAAATAATGAAGACGCTTGTAGACACCTGCCCAGTCATAAGGTGAATGCGTCCGTCCAGATACATACTGAACTTACATCCCACCAGTGTTATTCCGGTTGTATGTGAACGAACGGATGATACCGTTACACATAAGACGTTCCCTCTGTTAATGACAATAGCTTACACGTCTCTGAAACATCTAGGAAACTAGTCAAGTCAGGTGAGATTGAAACGTCCGCCCAGAAACACGACGAACTAATGAAACTTGCGGTAAGGGAGCTTTCTAAATCGGCCGGAAGACCATTAGGAGCACTTATTTCCAAATTTATTAGTTCCTGTGGGATGTCCTATACAGTGTTTACCAAACTATACGGGACTCTTGTAGAGCCCACACTATTTTTACTACTCTGCCATATGGGGGACAGACGAAACAGAAACCTGTAAACAATATCCAAAACAGAGTCATGGGGATTTATTTAGGTGTATCTAGAAATACTTCTAACGCGGGAAAATCGGGGCAAGGTAAAGTTGGACAGTTATTCGTTATTCAAAATTTAACAGAAAAATGCTGTGAAACAGATGTAGGTGCACGGGTTTTGAAAGGTTTTACGTACAGGGGGTGCCAATGACAGCATTCACACCGAGTTTCATTAACATTGAAATAGGAACTCACCCCGAGCCAGGACCAGGAACATGGAATTTGAACAAAATCTCAATTTTGACAATTTTCAGGTATGGGGTCCCAGGGGCTCTCGAAACCGTACCGGTGCACGGGTTTTGAAAGGTTGCACGCACAGGGGGTGCCAGTGACAGGATTCACACCGAGTTTCATTAACATTGAAAGAGGAACTCACCCCGAGCAAGGACCAGGAACATGGAATTTGAACAAAATCTCAATTTTGACAATTTTCAGGTATTGGGTCCCAGTGGGTCTAGAAACCGTTAAGTCGTATCAATTGTCTGTACGTGGAATGATAGGAAAGGTCTGGTTTTGTCAATCTGGTTTTCATGGTAGATCCATTACATACAGACAGGACAGCTTTCATGTTGACTACACTTACTATAGTTAGGCAGGGACGTATAATGGAGGGACTTTATGGTTTCTGCGAAGTAGGGACTACCTTCGCAGGCGACAAAGCGTAAAGACGAAATGTCATATATAAGCCATCATAGAATCCCGTGTCTGAGAATAGTTTATTGTTAACAGTCGAACGTAAGGCCATAACTATTAATACAAGCGTTTTACGATAAAGACTCCACAAAATTCTTATTTCGCGTTATGCTGTATGTAACACACTATCGTACAAAACTCACATCCCGATTTCGTTTTCCTGCAGCTTGAAATGGTAAAATTACACATAATTTTCGAATAGCATGTCTTACACGGGTATTGTGCTCCTTACTTTGTGCTGCAGTCTTCCTGCATTTAAAACAAATAAGATTGACTTTGACGATGAATTTTCCCGCATGTTCGGTAATATATTGGCGATATTAACATTCCTTTTTTTCTTGTCCGTTTTTTATTCCGACGGAACAATCCCACATATTTTGTATTTCGGCATCAGTTGTTTGCGTTTAAATAATAAATATAAAAATGCTATTAAAATGTCAATAAAATGTTCCACTGATTTCAACAATATTTTATCACTGAATTATTATTACACATTTGCCTACATCGGACATAGATGAATATGGAAATACAAACTATTTTAACCCAAGATACATCTGTCACAGTTTTGAAAAACTTGATCAACCATGATTTTCATCATTTTGAGCACTTTTCCAAAGGAGGACCACTTATCCGTCATACTTTTTGATTTTGCATTTTACATAACGGAATCAAAAACTTTATTCAAAAGTTGGTCCTCGGATGGGATAGTGTTGAAAGTATTATTTTAAGTCTGGGAAACCCCGTCGCTTTCATAGATATAGTGAATATGGCTATATTTGCAGTATTATATTAACAATGCCGAATATCTCAACAGTTCAAGAATTCATATTCAATTGGTTCGAGAAATATTCCATCCATTTTCGCTTCTAGAATTTATTTATTCAACAATATTTGTTTTCCATTTTCATAAATATGGGCAGTTTTCCGCCATAGCTCTTTGAATCTTTCTATAATACTTAATTCCTTTACCTACATGTACAACCTTTGGACATGTCAAATACTACCAGGTACACACACATGTATAATGGAAGATATTATATAATAAATGGGTATCACATTATATATATATTATAAAAGCTGAAAATAATCTGGCGGACATGATTATAATAATAATATACAGCATTTGATATACCACACTATCTAGTTAATGTAACAGGAAAGATAATAGTGTGCTTCCACCGGGGATCGAACCCTCGATCTCCAGGTTCCTACTCGGACGCTCTACCACTGAGCTCAAGGGAAATTATCTTTAGCTGAAAGCTGGATGGCGACCATAATCATATTTACAATTAAACCTGCTAAACTACTCTCCCCTTTTTAAATGTGTTCGCCCTCAAACACCATTACCCAGGTTCTAACTCCCTGTCACCACAGGGAGGGCCACGGAAACCATTTGTAACGGGAAAGAGAACAGTGTGCTTCCACCATGAATGAAACCCACGATCCCTTGGTTCCTAGTCGGAAGCTCTACCACTGAGCTAAATGGAAATTCCATCTAGCTGGTAACCGTAATCCTATTTACAGTTAAAACCTGCCACACCAACATAAACCTCTCTAAAGCGCTTTACAGTACATATTTTAATGCAATTAGCATATACATAGTACCTTAATCAATACAATTTTGAGGATTTCGCAGGAGCTGCCTTATCAGGCGCTAACTACTAGTCCTATGCCACCTGGCAAATATCTCTCTATGTGTGTATGCCTGTGTGTCTGCTGGAGATGTAATGTGTTCTGTTTGTAGCGCAACCGTGCTTCTAGCGCCTTCATCTATTATTATTTCTTTATTTCCTCCAAATTGAAGAGTTACAAAAATATGCAGTGTAGTCAAAATACATATCAAATATTATTAATTGATAAGTCGAACCTCGTTATCTCGAAGTCGACGGGATCGCTGGAAAACTTCGAGTTATCGGAGTATTCGAGTTAAGCGAGTTCATATGTTTGGCATAAAGCTTAGTAAAGTGTTTGGTCAAATATGAGGCTATCAATACGTTGACTGTTGGAAAAATCAACAACTTATATAAACAGTCGGTAAATGACAAAAAGATAACGATATAAAATAAAAATAACAATTTATTCATAATCATATTAATTAATTGATACAAATCAATGTTACAATAACCACACATACAAACAGGAAGAACGTCTACTGTAAAACTTACATGCTGTCTCCGACCTCGCTATGCTGATAGCGGAAATGAAAGTGCGCAGGTCTTTACACAAATCACGGTATTGGAGCGTACACGTAAATGATGTTTTTAATGAGTACACGCGAAAACAATACACAATCTTTCTCTTCACGCCGGTTTTCACCCTTTCAACTGATCCAAGTATCCCCCCGGTGGAGCCGGGTCCTTCGTTGGATTGCTCAGTTGATTTCGACATTCCGAAATGGGTATGAGTTAATCAGGAAACATATCAACATTTATAGACCCCAATGACACTTGACATCTCCTCAACACGACGTACTCAATAATAATTATCGTATTGTTCCTATAATCCCTCAATTAATTATCAGTGTCACTGCCATACAAGCTCCTGTAAAAACATAAATCGACGAACCAGTCCTAGGTTGTGATTTTTACTGTGGAGCTTATTTACGCATGACCGCACACAGTGACCCATTTACCGGTTAGAATGTGTCGGCAGCTTTGGTGTAAATAATATGCCAT
>NW_018405506.1:1704370-1708448 GCF_002113885.1 Mizuhopecten yessoensis
TTGATGAAGTCTGTTTCTTTATTTGAACAAAGTGTTTTTACAGTCAAACACATTTTAATACAATAAGTTTAATCGAAGAAATTATGACCGAGCGTAAGCTGCTCTATGAGAACGATGTTTACCGTAACACTGCGTCTAATATGTATCTAATAATTAAAGAATATATGATCGACTTGTGAATCTTAAGAAACTTCGAGGTAAGCGATATTTTTATGTAGGATTTACGTTGTTGGGACCGATATTTCACTTCGAGATATCCGAGTTATTCGAGTTTTCAGAGTTCGAACTATCAGAGTTTTTATTACTAAGATTAAGAAGAGTTTTGGCCGGGACCGATGAAACACTTCGAGTTAAACGGGGTCTTCGAGTTAAACGAGTTCGAGATAACGAGGTTCGACTGTACTTAAATGCACAAAAATACAACAGTTAACTACAGAGATGAAGAGAGAAGTTAATGAATCTTGAATTAGTTTAGTAAATACAGAAAGAATGGTCTCGTTAACAGCAAATCATACAAAATAATTAGAATGCCTGGGAATTCTGAGGTTTCCAAGGGTTGGGGAAAGCCCTTCCAACAAGGTCCTCTCAGGCTTACCCACACATAAACACACACAAAATAGTAATTAAGTAGACATTGCTATTGTACGTACATTTGTACGTGTTATTTCATTATTAACGCTGATACAACAGCAACATTTTGTCAATACAAATAGCATTATGCAGTACAAAGGTTGCATAATCAGATGAGCTTAAGATGGGGGAAGGCTACCCCCAAGTAATACATGAATTAAATCATAATCAGACAAAGAGTATAAGAACACGCCAAGTTCTATATCAAAAGCCGTACTTATAAGACACCATAGATCGTCTCTAAGACTTTCAGTTTTTGTACAATGGAGTACTATATGTGTTATACAGTCATTATGTAAAATACAACAAAAATGGCATAATTCGATAATATTTGATGATCTTAAATTAGCACATACCCGAACTATATTGCATATCTTGCTTAGATGTTCAGGGAATTTTAATGCTCCTGTCCATAAAATATGTGGAGAAATTACATCATGAATGAGCAAAAATCTTGTGAAATCTGATTCGTTGTTCATTCTATCGTACATCATTAATTCTTCCCAATTATAAACTGCTTTATAGGCAATTGACTTCCATGATGAACTACTTGGAAAAACTGTATCTGAAATATACTGCAACAGATAATTAAACAAATCATACTTGCGAAGTATTCTCACAATATCAGGAATAAAACCAGTTTGACAGGACTCGTTCAAAATATGCATGAATAGGCGTTTGAGAAATATAGTTTGAGTTAAGTAATTACTGTCCAGTCTACAAAGACGACAGAGAAATAAAAGTTTTCTTATGTCAATGTAACATTCTATGGAGGTCCATCCAATAAAGGAGTTGACCATATCAGTTCTAGTTCTAATGTTTAAACCTTTAATGGATTTTACGATAAAATTTTGAGCGCGCTCTAATTTGATTAGTTCAGTTCTAGACAGTTGCCATAGTTTACACCCGTACAGGGCAGACGGGAAAACTTTAGCCTTAATCAGCTTTGCAACTGTGAAAGGATTGAAAGTCCTAGGATGAGCACCAGATCGAATAAGAGCCATGGTTCCACTTTTTAGTTTTTTGCATGCAGACTCAGTTCTGTCCGATGTACATAATTCAAAATTCAAAACAACACCGCCGTGCGTAATGTTTTCAACAACTGGTAATGCTTTACCATATAAATTCACATCTTTTACCAAGACTTGTCTTCTGCCTTTTGTAAAAACAACTATTTTACTTTTATCAACAGAGAACGAAAATCTCCATTTACGACTATAGTTTTCGCAAATTGTAACCATATCTTGTAAACCAATACTTGTGTTACTGATCAAACATATGTCATCTGCTTGTGTGGGGATATTAACCCTGGTATCAATAACAAAAGCTCCTTTACCTGACGATTCGACATCATTTAGTAAATCGTTAATAAAAACCAGTTACATTTTTGCAGATAATGCCCCCCTTGTAAAATCACTCTCTTCATGAGGACAGGTGATGACTGGTGACCCTTAAAGGCGACATGACTTACAAAACCGGTATACATAATTTTTAATATAGTCAAAATTTTGCCCTTAAATCCTATTTTGTACAGTTTGAGAAGTAACCCTTCGTGCCAAACAGTATCAAAAGCTTTCTTGCTATCTAAAAATGCAACGAAAGAATCAGTCATTTTCTAGATTGTGTACACATTCCTGTAAATTAAAGGAAGTGCATAGACTACATAAAATTTTCATATAAGCCGATTGCTGTCTGTTTGGAAACGTTTCTGAATCTAGTAAAAAATCCATTCTGAAAGACAAAATTGACTCGAATATTTTTAAAAAGACGGGTATAAGAGTTATACCCCTATAACTGTTTGGGTCGTCTTTGGGTTTTCCATTGCCCTTGTACAAAATAAAAATTGTTCCTTTTTTCCAGTTTCAGGTATATGCTCATATTTTACAATGAGGTTGAACAATTTGGTAATGAGGCTTAATAATCTATCATCTCCATACCTAATGTATTCATAGACCAGGCTATCATACCCACCAAATGCCATTCTTAAGTTTCTTACATACTACCCACATGTCGTCCGTGGTAAACATTTCTGACAGAAATATATCTTTCTCTTGATTAGACTTATTTTGAATTTCATTTACCTTAAGTAAAAAAGAAAATATCTCAACGAGTTTTTAGTGCTATACGTGTGTGCATGTATATGTCATGTAAATGTATTCAAGGATCAATCAAATATCGTTACCTGTGTCTTACTGCCAATAAGGATGCATGCATCTTCAACTGCCTATATAGTGAGGTGTATGTTTATATCTTTTCTTATAAATTTACATTTCTATGTAAACATATCTGGATTTAACAAACCAACACAAATTTCTCCAATACCATGCACTAGTCTCTGCTATCAAACGCTATTTAAGAAAATAGGATTTCCTGATACAAATACCTTCCCAGCCTATTATACCTCTCCTGTTTGATATATTTTGTAAGAGTAAATGGATGATTGCATCCATTTGGTGAGTTTCAGCTAACAAATGTCTTCTTTTATAACAAAATTATATATTTGTTAATGTACCATGGACTGAAAGCGTGACTGCATCGTCATAGTTAGATTCACCTGATATGTTGTAAAGCTCTTTAACCATCGAAGCGTATAGATGTCATTCAGATTCCTTGCAAACTACAGCCATAACAACCACATTAAGAAGAACATATTTGACAATTATTTTATCAGATCTTTTTCTCGTCACTTAAAATTAAAACATGCTATTGATGTCACAACAGTGTATTTGTATGTGGATGACAAAGGACCTGTTACAGGAACAAAAGAATTTTGCCCACAAAGCAATTTAACCAGTAATGGGTTATATTTGTAGCTCCCTAAGACACGACCCATGAGATATTTTTTAAAAATTAAAAAGGTCCCCAGGGCCTGTGCTATGAACTATTTAGTGCCGCCTTCCAAAGGTGTACGACAGGGTTCACTTTTTTGTCCAAAAAACTATCAAAACAATGTTTTACGCTACCAAGTTATATTATATTATTTAAAATAGGATCTGCTGCAAATTATGAACTCAAATATGTAACAAAACAAGGCATAATAAAAAGTTATAAAATTTTAAACTCTTAAAAATGTTGGTATTTTCATACACTTTTTTGCTACATCAATTGTTTTACGGAAGTAAAACACCAATTTCCGGTTCTTGTACACCAAAAATATTTTAATATTATTTGGTGCATTATGTTGAGATACGATAGTGACAATTTCAGAAAATTTGAGAACCGGTAAATTTGTCATATAAATGTCAAATTGTAGCAACGTCTATTTCCAAATAAAACCCAACAACCTTATGACCTATAGTCATGTTTGATAATTTAACAATACGTCGCACCAATTTATTATCGCAACTGATCAAATTTTCATCAATAAGGTCTGCTGCTCATGATGAGCCCAACTATAAAGCTAGATGTTGCAAAATAAAAAAGTTATGCAGTCTCACACACATAAAAG
>NW_018405506.1:1709463-1712611 GCF_002113885.1 Mizuhopecten yessoensis
GGGGGTGCCAATGGCAGCATTCACACCGAGTTTCATTAACATTGAAATAGGAACTCACCCCGAGCTAGGACCAGGAACATGGAATTTGAACAAAATCTCAATTTTGACAATTTTCAGGTATGGGGTCCCAGGGGCTCTAGAAACCGTACCGGTGCACGGGTTTTGAAAGGTTGCACGCACAGGGGGTGCCAGTGACAGGATTCACACCGAGTTTCATTAACATTGAAATAGGAACTCACCCCGAGCTAGGACCAGGAACATGGAATTTGAACAAAATCTCAATTTTGACAATTTTCAGGTATGGGGTCCCAGGGGCTCTAGAAACCGTACCGGTGCACGGGTTTTGAAAGGTTGCACGCACAGGGGGTGCCAGTGACAGGATTCACACCGAGTTTCATTAACATTGAAATAGGAACTCACCCCGAGCCAGGACCAGGAACATGGAATTTGAACAAAATCTCAATTTTGACAATTTTCAGGTATTGGGTCCCAGTGGGTCGAGAAACCGTACCGGTGCACGGGTTTTGAAAGAACATGTTCTTTCAATATATCACTACGCACGCCTGTTAAGTCGTATCAATTGTCTGTACGTGGAATGATAGGAAAGGTCTGGTTTTGTCAATCTGGTTTTCATGGTAGATCCATTACATACAGACAGGACAGCTTTCATGTTGACTACACTTACTATAGTTAGGCAGGGACGTATAATGGAGGGACTTTATGGTTTCTGCGAAGTAGGGACTACCTTCGCAGGCGACAAAGCGTAAAGACGAAATGTCATATATAAGCCACCATAGAATGCCGTGTCTGAGAATAGTTTGTTGTTAACAGTCGAACTTAAAGCCATAACTATTAATACATGCGTTTTACGATAAAGACTCCACAAAATTCTTATTTCGCGTTATGCTGTATGTAACACAATATCGTACAAAACACACATCTCGATTTCGTTTTCCTGCAGCTTGAAATGGTAAAATTACATATAAGTTCGAATAGCATGTCTTACACGTGTATTGTGCTCCTTACTTTGTGCTGCAGCCTTCCTGCATTTAAAACAAATAAGATTGACTTTGACGATGAATTTTCCCGCATGTTCGGTAATATATTGGCGATATTAACATTCCTTTTTTTCTTGTCCGTTTTTTATTCCGACGGAACAATCCCACATATTTTGTATTTCGGCATCAGTTGTTTGCGTTTAAATAATAAATATAAAAATGCTATTAAAATGTCAATAAAATGTTCCACTGATTTCAACAATATTTTATCACTGAATTATTATTACACATTTGCCTACATCGGACATAGATGAATATGGAAATACAAACTATTTTAACCCAAGATACATCTGTCACAGTTTTGAAAAACTTGATCAACCATGATTTTCATCATTTTGAGCACTTTTCCAAAGGAGGACCACTTATCCGTCATACTTTTTGATTTTGCATTTTACATAACGGAATCAAAAACTTTATTCAAAAGTTGGTCCTCGGATGGGATAGTGTTGAAAGTATTATTTTAAGTCTGGGAAACCCCGTCGCTTTCATAGATATAGTGAATATGGCTATATTTGCAGTATTATATTAACAATGCCGAATATCTCAACAGTTCAAGAATTCATATTCAATTGGTTCGAGAAATATTCCATCCATTTTCGCTTCTAGAATTTATTTATTCAACAATATTTGTTTTCCATTTTCATAAATATGGGCAGTTTTCCGCCATAGCTCTTTGAATCTTTCTATAATACTTAATTCCTTTACCTACATGTACAACCTTTGGACATGTCAAATACTACCAGGTACACACACATGTATAATGGAAGATATTATATAATAAATGGGTATCACATTATATATATATTATAAAAGCTGAAAATAATCTGGCGGACATGATTATAATAATAATATACAGCATTTGATATACCACACTATCTAGTTAATGTAACAGGAAAGATAATAGTGTGCTTCCACCGGGGATCGAACCCTCGATCTCCAGGTTCCTACTCGGACGCTCTACCACTGAGCTCAAGGGAAATTATCTTTAGCTGAAAGCTGGATGGCGACCATAATCATATTTACAATTAAACCTGCTAAACTACTCTCCCCTTTTTAAATGTGTTCGCCCTCAAACACCATTACCCAGGTTCTAACTCCCTGTCACCACAGGGAGGGCCACGGAAACCATTTGTAACGGGAAAGAGAACAGTGTGCTTCCACCATGAATGAAACCCACGATCCCTTGGTTCCTAGTCGGAAGCTCTACCACTGAGCTAAATGGAAATTCCATCTAGCTGGTAACCGTAATCCTATTTACAGTTAAAACCTGCCACACCAACATAAACCTCTCTAAAGCGCTTTACAGTACATATTTTAATGCAATTAGCATATACATAGTACCTTAATCAATACAATTTTGAGGATTTCGCAGGAGCTGCCTTATCAGGCGCTAACTACTAGTCCTATGCCACCTGGCAAATATCTCTCTATGTGTGTATGCCTGTGTGTCTGCTGGAGATGTAATGTGTTCTGTTTGTAGCGCAACCGTGCTTCTAGCGCCTTCATCTATTATTATTTCTTTATTTCCTCCAAATTGAAGAGTTACAAAAATATGCAGTGTAGTCAAAATACATATCAAATATTATTAATTGATAAGTCGAACCTCGTTATCTCGAAGTCGACGGGATCGCTGGAAAACTTCGAGTTATCGGAGTATTCGAGTTAAGCGAGTTCATATGTTTGGCATAAAGCTTAGTAAAGTGTTTGGTCAAATATGAGGCTATCAATACGTTGACTGTTGGAAAAATCAACAACTTATATAAACAGTCGGTAAATGACAAAAAGATAACGATATAAAATAAAAATAACAATTTATTCATAATCATATTAATTAATTGATACAAATCAATGTTACAATAACCACACATACAAACAGGAAGAACGTCTACTGTAAAACTTACATGCTGTCTCCGACCTCGCTATGCTGATAGCGGAAATGAAAGTGCGCAGGTCTTTACACAAATCACGGTATTGGAGCGTACACGTAAATTATGTTTTTAATGAGTACACGCGAAAACAATACACAATCTTTCTCTTCACGCCGGTTTTCACCCTTTCAACTGATCCAAGTATCCCCCCGGTGGAGCCGG
>NW_018405506.1:1712841-1737998 GCF_002113885.1 Mizuhopecten yessoensis
AATTTCAGAAAATTTGAGAACCGGTAAATTTGTCATATAAATGTCAAATTGTAGCAACGTCTATTTCCAAATAAAATCCAACAACCTTATGACCTATAGTCATGTTTGATAATTTAACAATACGTCGCACCAATTTATTATCGCAACTGATCAAATTTTCATCAATAAGGTCTGCTGCTCATGATGAGCCCAACTATAAAGCTAGATGTTGCAAAATAAAAAAGTTATGCAGTCTCACACACATAAAAGATTAGAATGTTATGTACATTTTTAGTTGTTTCGCATCTTTACGGAAGTGATAGACATATTTCGGTTTTTGTACACCAACATACTTTGGATATTATTTGGCACATTATGCTGACTGACGATAGCAGAAATTTCGAAAAAATCGGTAGCCGGTAAATTTGCTTTTACACGCGAAACACTTTCTTTCACTCAAAAGTATTCTCTCATACCGGCCTGTTTCGATGCGTATCGGTGCAACCCCATACCTAAACTTAGCTAGCGCACTACGATGTGATTTAGGCATTACTAACACATTATAATTTTCTACCTCATAATTAAACTTAAATAACCTGTACGTACGTAGTTTGTTATCTCCAGAAATACAATTTTTGGCTCCGGGACGGTTTAGTTCCCTTTTCCAATTTTCAATAAACAATTCCAAGCCACGAACCTTAGCGTCCTTGAGTAAATTTTTACTACTAATTGGACCTGTGCTGTAGTTAACCAAGCCTCTAGCTCCCCGAGTCTGGAAATTATCCTGAAGTTCCAATTTTTATTTCGGTGGTTACCTATATGCTCACTCCATGTAAATACAGCCTTATTCAATCAGTTTCCGACAGATTATGAAGGCGACTCCAATGTCGATAAACAGCTAGCCATTGGTTCACTATTACAGGAGTCCAACACATGTCCCCGCTAACAGCTACGTTAGGTGCATAGCGACCAAGGCCTAGATAAAAATCTACATGCGCGATTTTGAATAGCAACAATACAACTAAATGGACGTGTACCCCATATAGCAGCACCGTAACTAATTACTGGCCACACTGTACTCTCATACAGCTTTGTAAAGGTTTTATTTGGTAAGCCTCCCATTGATTTAAATTTAGCTATTAACAAACCAAGTGCGCTACCCGCTGATTTGGCCACAAGTTTTGCCGTTACATTAAAATCCAAGTGTTCCGTAAATGTAAGACCCAGGTATGTATACTGGCTACGTATTTCTAGGGCTAGCTTCTCACACGAAAACATGCTATCACTGACTGTTACAGACTTTGGACGGAAATGAACAATAGCCGACTTATCAGCGTTAATATTTAGTTTATTGGATTCACACCAAGTATTTAGACCATTTAGTAAAAACTGGAGACCACGCTCAGTACTAGCCATAACCACTAGATCATCTGTATAGAGTAGGGCACATATTTTACGCTCCGTTACCTCTATATCAACCCCAAACTATTCAA
The DNA here is from genome assembly GCF_002113885.1 of Mizuhopecten yessoensis. NCBI lineage: Eukaryota > Metazoa > Mollusca > Bivalvia > Pectinida > Pectinidae > Mizuhopecten > Mizuhopecten yessoensis. The sequence goes on from NW_018405506.1 coordinate 1,714,314, forward strand.
ATATGTTATAAGGTCATTAATATACAAGTTGAATAAAAACGGTGATAAAGTACATCCTTGTGTTAAACCGCACGTGACGTCAAACCACTCAGTACTTGATCCATTTACTCTCACACAGCCATGTACATTTTTATTTAAAGGTCGACTTTATAGCTGAAAAGAGGTTACCAGTAATTCCTAGTTAATTTAGTTTACGAAAAAGCAAAGGCCTGTTTATACTGTCCTACTCAGGTCAAATGCTCAGACGATCTGACGTCCTGCTCGCCAAAATTTGCGGCGGCCATTTTTGAAAAGTGACTCAAGTTATCGTTTTTATTCTGTATGCAATCCAAGGAATCAAAGCACACACCACTTCTAAGAATATTGCAGAGGGAGAACCTGTCCGTTCAAGTCTCACAAAGATTAGTAATTTATCAATGAATCACCTGATCAGATATATAGCATGGTCCATCAATAATTTGCTCGTTTCTGACTTTCATCTGTCGAGTGATACAGCTGTACTGATTGTGGTTTGCATATAATGTGACTCTGTGACAGCACTTACGCATTTCATTTATTTGTATTTTTCTTGAAATTGATCCTTATAACAGAGACGTAATATATATATACATATGTCTCTACGTTAATTTGACTCAATTTCCCCCCGTTATCTCACCTGAGGACATTGTTGTTAAATTGAAAATTGGAAGACACTTAATATACACCAATCTACATACTAACTTCAGGACCCCCTTGACCATCTGCTGGCATCCCTTCGATGTCATACCTGTACACAGGTATATAGGTGTATCGTGGGCCTCCTTCTGTCAGCGCTGTGTACAGGTGTTTATTGTTTTTTACCTGTACACAAATTTTATAACCAAGTATGCTAAGGGAGTGGATCGAGATGATTTTCATAATTTAACCAAGATTTAACCATAATTTAACCAAGATCTCATAATTCAATGATATTTTCGAGATAAATGAACTTCTGGAATTAGATTATTAAAGTCCGTGATCTAGTTTAGCATACACAGGTACTGTATTGTATACAATCAAATGTTTGAAATGTCGACCAAACTCAAGGAAGACACAATGTCGTGGATTTGTCATTAAACGGTGATACTAAAAATATTGACAGCAGACACCAACGTTAAAGTTATTTTGTAAACATTTTCACTGATACCTTTTCGTATTTTTAGACCATAGAGGTACCACAGTATATAACCTTTTTTTCAATTTAAATATTCCGGCACAGAAACTGGTCACGAAGTAGTGCTGTTTCAATGACGACATGATTGAATGAGTTCTCTCTGTATAGCAGAAACATATAAAGTATATACGTCTCTATGTAGAGTAAAGAAAATGATTGCAAACTGACTTTCCAGCTAAAATTAAGAAATATCGCAACGGTGACATCGGGATGGCACGTTTGTCGAATGCGTAAAACCTGAGTAGAATCATGTATTATTATATTCTCCGATTTTTCTTTTTCAAACACAAGAGCACCGGTATCAATATAAATCAACAAAAATGTCTACACAAATTCATATGTGTAACTCCATTTGTTTTTTTACAATCGATAACTACGTGTAAATGATTTTTGTTCCATCTATCACATGTGGAACCTTTCAAAAGATGGACATCTACATCCGTTCAAGATATTTCCAAACCCTGTGTGCCATCTATTTACCAGTAAAATTTCAAATTCATTGTCCTGGTCAAACTCTTGTTTAACTACTTAAGCTTAATGTAAACGGTTTTTGCCGGACCCCCACTTTCTGGAACCATTTAAATATTGGGCACCGGCACAGATTCTATACTAGTTGCGACCGTATTCTGTATGATTAGGAATACATGAAATGTTGTACTAATACTTTGTTCATGGTATTGGCTCGGAGTGAACACCAAGTTCTATCTGTATGGCACCCCCTGTACGAGAAACCTTTTAAACGTTTGGCATCGGCTCGAGTTCTAGACCTATTTGGACACTTGACTCTTAAAATAATCCATTAATAAATGGTGTAGCGACATCATACTCCTTTTAACAAAAATTTAATAAAGCCATACTAAATTTGGTCAAAATCTTACAACATCTGATTGCTGATCATTCAATATGAATTAACTAAGTTTTTCATTCTAATTCCAAACATCTCTTTTCCTACGTTTCTATCTACACAGATAGATCCGGGCGCCTATCATCGTACCATCTTCATAGTTTTCATGTTCTATCGATCTTTACTCTGCTTATCTCCTTCTTTTGGAATAAGTCACGTAAACAATTTGTTAACTTATAGTAAATTTTCATGATTTTTTTAAACTGATTTGTCTGACATTGAATTTTCCAAGTCAGGTTGTTGTGCTACATATTTACTATATGGTGCCTACTCTGTAAGAAGGAGAACCTAAATTTGAATTTGAAGAAAGATCTGTCTAGTATTTGTCAATAAATATGGATAACAAACTGTAACTATCAAAATCAAGTATGGATGCCTTTTAATTTGCGACCATTTTGTTTTTTCTAAACAGCCTTAATATGAAACATGAACTAAGGCTATATGAAAGTAAACATACGAAAACGGATTCAGATCTATCAAGTACTTATTGAGAAATAGCGCTAACAACCTTTCAATATCTTAATTCAAAATAGCAGTCTGTCACCTATCGTGATATCCTGATCAGACCCTTTAATGCATAACAGAAGACCACGGGAAACCTTCATGTCAAATTTGATAAAGATCCTCCCATTACTTTTTGTGAAACACTGTTAACATACTTTAACTCTCAACATTCAAATGGCCGCTCGTCAACCAACTTGGTTTTAAACAGACACAAAATTTGACATATATAACAAGAGACCAGAAAGATCCTTCGAATACTTTCTGAGAAATAGCACTAACACTATTCATCTTAATCTCAAAATTCAAACAAGAGGCCCAGAGGGCCTGTATCGCTCACCTGAATATGTTTAAAATAATTGGCATGAAGTAAAGATATAGCACTCCATGGTAGGTGCTGTAAGTACATATGAAATTTCAGAAAGATCCATCCAGTACTTGAGATATAGCGAGAACAAATTCCACCCCTATGCCCCTAGGGGGGTCATACCCACCAATTATACAAAATTGAGTCTCCTTGGCCCAAGGTTGCTNGGGGGGGGCACTCGCTGTTTATACGACATTGAGTCCCTTTTGCCCAAGGATAATGCAGACTAAATTAGGATAAAAATCCCTTAAGCCCTGTGGTAGAAGAGATTACAAAGGTTTTACCTCTATTACACCTATTGGGCCCCGCCCCTCAGGTCCCATGTGGGCCACACCCACTGTTTATACCAAATGGGTTCCCCTTTATCCAAGGATGCACCGCACCAAATATGGACTAAATCCTTGCATTCCTATAGAAGAAGGATTTTAAAGAATAATTAGCTATGTTTCCCCTATTGGGGCCCGCCCCTCAGGCCTCTGCTCGGCCGGACCCACGGTTTATACAAAATTGGTTCCCCTTTACCTAAGGATGCTTCAGACTAAATATGGAACAACTCCGTTCGTTCCTACAGAAGAAGAAGGATTTTAAAGCATTTGCTATATTCCCCCTATTCGACCCCGCCCCTCAGTCCCCAGGGGAACAGACCAACCTTTTATATAAAATTTGTTTCTCTTTCCCGTGGAATGCTTCTGACTAAATTTGGTCAAAATCTGCTCAGTCGTTCATGACTAGTAGCGATTTTTAGGAAAAGTTGAAGGACGGACGACGGACGGACGCTGCGGTATGGCATACACTCACCATGGTCCTTCGGACCAGGTGAGCTAAAAACATGTAGCCACGCCGTGTCTATCTACACTGCAAAGTGTACTACCCAGGGGCAGACCCAGGGGTGTTGCCCGGGCAACACCTTTTTTCTGTCGGTGTCCAAAAATAATCTGGACCAAGGATTTTGAAGATTTTCCTCCATTTCATATGGGATTTCCTTCTAATATCAACCATCTCTTCAGCTATGATTTCCTATGGCTTCCCTTTGCCAGCAGTTTGAATATCTATATATATGCCTAAGGGTGTTGCCCCCACAAGGAGTCCACTACTTATACTCTAAACAATAGGGGATTCATCCTCTATTGTCTATATATTAGTAGGGTCTCCAGTCAGGTCAGTGGTCAAGGCTCATCGGACTGACTCTACCTAATCTTATTGTTCTAATGTCACGGTGTGGTGATCACCCTTTCAGTTTAGAGATGACTTTACCATCTGTTGGAATTAGGTATATAGGTCAAGTGTTGTTTCAAAGGTAGAGTCCATTTCATGATAGATAAACCTGTATTTTCACCTGTGGTTTCATGTACACATGATCGCAAGGAGTGATTTTTTATACCAATTAAAAAACATATATTTCAAAAATGTCAAAGACAACGAAGCACCCTCCTTAGGATCACTTTATCAGGTGAATGATAACCAATGCTTATTGTTAGCATTAAAGCCTAGCATGTATATCCTTTCCATTAGGTGTAACTCTTGTATATATGTATGCGTACAAATTCACAATAAAAGACACACAGTTAAATCATAACTCACATTTATGACAACATAAATCAATATTGAGTGCCAAAATGCGCGTCTAAACTACATGCACATGACACAAGCATCAACATTTTAATTAAAAAACCTACATTTTTAACACTTTTTTTTTACAGAATTTGTTGACACTCGCTCCGCTCACGATCGGCCATTACTCAACGTTATGAAATATAACCTGGAATAATATCGCAAACTCAGAAAACTATTCTACGCCTCACTCAATCTGTTTGAAAAAGGAAATACTGTCCGATAAATTATTGCTTTCTACGCTCGACAGTGCTTGAAATAGTTTAGTATTACACCTTCAGAAAAAAAATCGCCACGCTCCACTCAGCGGGGAAATCACAATTGTCACAATCTCAGAAATAATGAAACCAAATAAACAATTTGGTGCCAGAATGGAGCAGACATACACATGTACAACCGACATGACAATTATAATTTATTAGTTCTAGATAAGTGCAAAAAATTGTCTTTTTTCTGAGTTTAAAATTGTGGGCAACACGCAAAATTAATTCCTGGGTCCCTGATATTGTAAAATGACAGTTAAAGTTCATTTGAAAATATATACATGTACATTGTAATTTATTCCTATCTAAAATAACATCATTTAACCATGGGCTTTAATTATATAATAAGATAGCATTAGTTCAGTGATTCTACCTGTACCAATAAGACATATCTTTTTTTAATTTGCAATTTTAGATATAGATCTTACAAGTTACATTATTAGCTTTCTGGTATTGTACTATGACAGTTAAAATTCATTTCAAAAGATTCATGTATTGTTATTAATTCCTTCCTAAAATATATTAATTTTACCTGTCACAACAAAACACAAATTTGTAAAAAAAATTAAGATGTCGACATCATCTATGAATATGTCGCAAAAACGTTTAAATTATGTCGACATATTATTACATTTTCCGAGATTTTTTTTGCCGAGATAATCACCACGAAAGTAACTCGGCTTTTTATCATGTTTTGCTCAGATGTGACATCGACTTGCCACTTCTTTATATTAAGCAAAACGAGCAGTTAATTATTCACTCTCTAAGAAATTACCACGTGACTTATATTGCTGATATACAAAAAACTACATTAAGGCTGAATCATTCTTAAACCTAATTATAAGCTATCGGTATACCACGTAATTTATTTTTGGAAAATGATTGTTCACTTCCAGTTTTGTTTTGGCAAGTCGATATCAGATCTGAGCAAAGAGGGGTGGGGCCAATAGGGAAAATAGAGGAAAATATTGAAAGTCCTCTTGTACTAATTAAAGGATTTAACTAAATTTGTTCTAGAGCATCTTTTGACAAAGGGGACTCCAGTTTGTATAAACAGAGGGTGTTTTTTTTTTATACTATTGACGCAAAATTGCCAATATGAACTTCTACAAACCTTCTTTCTTTCCCAATTTTATGAGGTCAAATTTAAGGTCTCTGTTACTAAAATAGAATAGTGGGGCTATACTGTCAAAATTCATGACACTCAAAATACCAAATTTTGGTAAATATTTTATAATGACATATAGTCAAAAACAAAAAGTCATGATCAACTTACCAAGGTTCAAGGTCATCGAGTCAAAGGTCAAGGTCAAATTTTGTTAATTTGATCTGGTAAACATTTTTTTTCACATTATGAAGCAAAGTGAGTCAGAATTAACTGGGGTCTGCATATGCAATATAGAAGCATGATGTTCTTCCGTCTGTCTGTTCTCTGACCGCCTGTTTGTTCTCTGACCGTCTGTTTATTCTCTGACCGTCTGTCTGTTCTCTGACCGTCTGTTTGTTCTCTGACCGTCTGTCTGTTCTCTGACCGTCTGATTGTTCTCTGACCGTCTGTCTGTTTTCTGACCGTCTGTTTGTTCTCTGACCGTCTGTTTGTTCTCTGACCGTCTGATTGTTCTCTGACCGTCTGTCTGTTTTCTGACCGTCTGTCTGTTCTCTGACCGTCTGTCTGTTCTCTGACCGTCTGTCTTTTCTCTGACCATCTGTCTGTTTTCTGACCGTCTGTCTGTTCTCTGACTGTCTGTTTGTTCTCTGACCGTCTGTCTGTTCTCTGACCGTCTGTTTGTTCTCTGACCGTCTGTTTGTTCTCTGACCGTCTGTTTGTTCTCTGACCGTCTGTCTGTTTTCTGACCGTCTGTTTGTTCTCTGACCGTCTGTCTGACCGTCTGTTTGTTCTCTGACCGTCTGTCTGTTCTCTGACCGTCTGTTTGTTCGAACCAAAAGGTCAAATTTCTGAAATTTCTCATGGTTATACATTGTGATACAGATATACAACATGGGTTTTAAAAAATCCTAATGTAACGGTAAAGGTCATTGATACTAAAAAGAGAACAGATGATATTCTGTCAAAATCAAATTAAATATGGCCGTGTTTACATAGTGGACACGGGCTTATTTTTCAGATGAATACCAAACAAACATGAATTTCTCATAATGTCTTACTTTATGTAATAATGCAGTTACTTTTCAGGTTTTAAAACATTAAAATCACAGTTGCCATAAATAAATATTGCTTTATCTTCTGTTCAATTATCACAATTGTGTAAATACATTTAAATTTTGTGGCATTGTGGCAAATGATACAGATCGCCTATGTGAATAACGCCACGACATATTTCCAAAAGTCCAAGATGGTCGATGTAGCTTTTGTTTGGTTCTTAAATGAAAGATATATAGTCAGTCACACAGCGGGGTACTTGTGGGCCTGTCAGTGTTCTAGTTTCCTTCCATTTCTTTTGTGTATTTGGTTGGAAGCATCCTTAAGTGGTGATGATTACAAATGTGCAAATGGAGGAGGCTACATAGGTATGAGAGAGGGGTGGAAGGCAAAAAGGTATGATTAAATGTCATCCATGTAACAACATGTCTGCTTTTAGTACTGAGCTTTTTTGGTATCGTATAATGACATTTAAAATTCATTTGAAAATATCCATACACTTACAAAGTTATTTATTCCCTTCATTTTTTCTTGTCACAACAAGACATTTTGATTTTACAATATATATATATAGATCTAAGATAACAAATGTATTATTAAAAGCATTCTGGAATTGTACAATGACCGTCAAAATTTGTTCGAAAATATCCAAGTATTATTATTTATACCTTCCTAAAATAGAATAATTATACCTGTCACAACAAAAGACATATCTTGTGATTTACAAAATTTGATTATTAAAAACTTGCCAAAAATGCTTTTAAACACCCTTTCTGTGGCTAGTGTAAGCACGGTAGTGGAGGCACGGTAGTCTAGTGGTAGGACGCCGGGCTCGTGATCGAAGGGTTGCAGGTTCGAGTCACGGCACGAATCTGTGTTGTATCTTTGAGCAAGATACTTTACTCCACTTGTTCTAGTCTACTCAGCTGTATTTGAGTACGTAGTTGGGCAGTGCTAGAATTGTTTAATGCCAGCTGTGAGCGCCGAAATGACAGCACCGGCTGTTGAGTTGAGAAAGGTATTGGCTGGTTCACCATAACCACGGATAATAGTTTGTGAACCGCTTTGAGACGACCTACGAACTAGGTTGTGATAAAGCAGTATGGAAAACTCGAATTATTATCATTATTACAAGCAAAAGAGTCAAATATACGCTGGTTTGATATTTCAAGCACATACAATTTACTTAGGCAGGTGTGAAGATTTGACTGTATCAAAAGAGAAGATCTCAATATTGCACTACAATAGATACCGTATATGAAGAACCCATCATAGCAGAATGAGAAATTTTGGCGACATTTTATTTGGCTGTTTGAAACTTAAACGAATAAATTTTGAGATCTATTTTAGATTGTTATCTCCCCTTAACTTCCTTCTATACATTGGCATAAATTGTTATCGAATTGTATAGGAAAATCATGGGAAGGCGGTGTCTCGCTCCTAAATAAAATCACTGTGGCCTCACTGTGTGGATAAGTATGCCTGAGGCTTAATGTTCTAGTTTGGGGATTGTTGAAATATCCATCCTATGATCGTATAGTATACCTTTTTTTTATCATAACAGTCCATGGGATCTTCATTTCTGGTTTCTTGGTCAAGGCATGGAAACAGTTGCAATCTTAACTCTTTATTGATGGATATGAAAAGACATTTAATACATTTATGAAACTAAGATTGCTTGTGGGGCTGTGCCTGATCCATTGGGATTTATAACATGTTCAGCTGGAAACACCAACGCTATACAATTGCTGGACATGCAGAGTGTACACATATGGTACCATAATGGTATCATGGTTCAGCCCCTGACCCTGGGGATTTAGTACAACATCATAAAATTGAAATAGTTGATATTCCAACCCTTAAACCATACATGGCCAAACTCCAGTACCTAAAAGAGAGTTGTAATTATTTAAACACATTTTTTTCCTGACAATTACCTCAATTACTTCACAGGGGTTCGTTACAAATGTCTGAAATACACATTTGCTTATACTGATCACAGCACACATATATAGTGTATTGTGCTGTGACCCATATCAGCATAGTATATGCGTATATCAGACATGGATACAGTGAACGGTTTAATGTCGCATTAACTGTTTAATTTCGTCAAACAAATGACCTGTAGGACATGTGTCGTGGCTGAAGTTTAACCCGAGTTTCCTCTGGCCCTGACACTAAATTTAAGACATTTTGACAAGATAGACGTCCGGACCGTCTCTTTTTGTTGATTAGTCACTTTACAAAAATGGACCGCCGTAAATTTAATGAGCAGACGTAAGGTCGTCTGAGCGTTTTGTACCGAGTGGGAAAAAAAGACTTTTAAACAACGGAGTGGCTATATATATAGCTATTTACACTCGGGCTAGATAACGAAAAAACGGTGTGCCGGGTAGCGGATTCCGGAAAGTTTTTATGCGGCTTGAGTAATAGTGAGTTGACGGTTGTGTGTATCCGGATAGGGCTAACAACGAGAAAATAAGCTTTGCACAATACTAATTAGTTATCAATATTACGCGAATGGATAAGTTACCAATTTTAACAAAGTGTACAGGTATATGCACTTTATTAAACGTGTTTAGCTCATTATTACAGATAATGATTCGTACGTGGTTGTTGTACGGAAAGGCCGAGTGCGAGGACTGCCGGTGTACGTCCACATTGTATATTGTATTGCGTAGTTGTCATGATATGATTTAAAGCTAATGTGAAAAACAATTATCTGTATAAATGAGACATTTCAGTATTTGTTTCGATAAAGTTTGAGCGATAATGCAAAGTAACCAACACATAGGATTTGACGAGCAGACGTCCGTATAAAATGTGGACTTTCTCCAAAAGTTAGAATGTCCCATAAGTCTCATGTAGTTATTTTTCACTATTAAAGTTGTTCTTCATTCGACACAGTAAGAGTTTTGAAGATATTTCGTTTGTTATCTTTTTATTAATATTGTATATAATATGACTCAGGCATGGCCTGGAGAGTGTGAAGCTTGTACTTTACATTTGTTTTAATGCATTTGATTTTTGAATCATAACATTATGCATTTTAATAATTGGTTTTATATTTAATATTCTTGAATCTGGTGCATCCACAACCACACTAATATGGCGCATTCTATGTTGGGTGATGTTGACACGGGTTTGTACTTTAGTACTACTAGACCATATTGATAGTAATAATATCCTCATGTGGTTCTACCCCTGGCTGTTCATAATGATATGTGTTATTGTTTCTATCCAAAAGTTTAAAAGAAACAAATGTCATTAAAAAATTCATAGAGTTAACAGAATAATGTGCGTTGTAGGCAGAATGTATAGATATATAAATAAATGGTTTGAGCTAATATGCAAATCTATGAAGGATGTATTTATATTTATGTATAAACATATAGATATTCGGAACAACAACACGTTAAACATGTTAGACAGGTTAGAGACTGTCTCGGATCGTCTCCCACAACTATAAGTATAAAATGAAGATTTTAGATTTTATTTTTAATAATTAGATAATCCATGTGAAATGATGACATTTAGTGTTTGAACTGATTATATATGTTAGAAGGTATCTACAGCAGGACATTCCTCCTCTTCATCATCGCTGTTGACATGACGTTTTTGTAGATACCTAGAGATAGATTGGCATATCAGCTAAAACCATTTGTTTGCAAGTCAACTTTCTAGATGGCCACCATCGTATAACTTTGTGTAATCATACTTTGTGGGTTTTTTTTGTTGCTATTTTGACCATGTTTTCCTCGATGTTTGATTGATACCCTTATTATGTCACTGTCAAATTTAGGTGCCGAAAGATTGTGCACTGTGTAGTGTTTAGTGATGATTGTGTTGATGGAATTGATGACAGTTTCATGACTGACTTGTTCTTGAGTCACTATTGATGGTAAATGTGGTTGAATAAAAACAGTTGCCATTCACCAGGTATTACATCATACGCGGAGAAGTTGTTATTTTGATTAGAAATGGTTGCTGACGGACGCATAGGCTTAGTATGCACTGTGTTAAACAAAACTAAAAGTGGTGAACATATAATATTTCTAATTCTCTTCCTTACTGATATTCGTAAAGGGGCTGGTCGGGGAAAAAATGTCATATTTGCTAAAATGGCATATACATGTTTAAAATACCTTCTTATGAAACATACCGATTTAAATTTTGCTGAAATTCACTCCCTAATAGTTAACAGTTAAAGTATGGGTATGAGGGATATAGCAATTTTATGATCCCCCGAGGCCAGGACTATTTTCCGAGGCGAAGCAGAGGGAAATAGTCCTGGACGAGGGGGATCATAAACTTGCTATATCCCAATACCCATACTTCAACTGTTTTATTATACCGATACAAACACTCCCTTACGATATTCTAGATATTATTAGACAACAAATTTTCAACAGTTGGGACAGTCTGTCAACAACAATACAAGGTGAAGGTCGGCCCAGAAAGTACCGGCGCGGCTGGCCGGAAATTGCCGACGTAATTCGATTGCGCTGATTGGTCAATATTCGGTCAGGCCCCGCCCACGACGTCATTCAATTTCCCGCATTTTTTCTGAGGGAAATAGTTTCAAAACTATCGTACCCCTCCAGACGAACTATTTCCCTGACATGCAGTTAGAGAGGAAAATAGCTTGTTTATGTGGTTACGTTTGTATAGTGTAAAATAAGTAGAGGTATAATAACAAAAAAAATATAGTTATATTAAAGAAATCCTAAATCGTCACCTGACTGTCTAAAACTCTCAATTGACCCAGATCAGTGATGTAATTTTACCGCATGCGCGTCATCAACAAGGCCAAATGTAAACATCGCGGCGAAAGAAAAAGAAGCATGCAAAAGTCATGACAGGCACGAGGTATCAATACCGTTATATATAACAACAACATATAGGTAGGAATACTACACTTGCACCATACATGACCTTTGGAAACGTATAGTATTGCTGTCTTGTCCGCTAGTTGAGTCCGACATGACTTCTTCACTGCCTCACTTTCGAAACAACCACGTGACATATATAAATAGATCTGCGCTAAATTTACGCGGGGCTTCCCCGAGATTTCAGTGGTCAAAACTGGACATTGCCAGCAGAACTCGACCATCATATTGCCGTGGTATAACTTTTGGAAGGCCAGAGAACGCATTTAGTCCCATTTATTTTGTATTTTTTTCCCCCGACCAGTCACTTTAAAGCAGAGCAAACTAATGCTTTTACTTTAATGTCTAATCAAAATGCTGTAATGATTTACACAGTTGAATGGAGGAACAAATAGTCAAGCTATCAATAAAGATATTTCACTGTACAAAACAGCTGATTTTTTACATTAGATGAGACTAAATTCAATCTATTATCCATATGGATCTAGCATTGAAATTCCACACTTTTAATTTTAAACACTTAGTCTGAAGGTAATATCACAAATTTGGATCAAATATCAACAGAAACAACCCCCAGATAAAGTTGACGTTCTACAAAAAATGTAGGAAAAAAAGATAAATATTATGTTTGTGCCAAGGAATAATTTAGTGTAAATAAGAGTAGTGATACTGAAAAATCCGCAATTTGACCCTTTGTAACACCTAACGTTTCCCTTGGAAAGCTGTTGGAGATCATTGTGTTGCATGATGTATCTGTGTATAACTGGAGCAGACGACCCGGGAAATTTGACCTCGTCAATTATCTGACCTTTTATTATCCAATGAGAATCAAGCGACCACGTCATTGTCACTGCTTCGTACATGCTTGAGTATTTCGTCCTAGTGGGAATTACCCCCATGTGTTACGATCGATTATCAATATTTAGATGGAAAATTTGTAATGTGTAGAAAGTTATCAGTATCAATTCATTTATTTATTTCCGAAATTTAAGCTCATTTAATCGACGGAAATACAATTTGTCATCTAATCACATTCTTACGCACGCTTCGACGCCATTTGCCTGTGACATTCATGTCAGCTCTATTATTCAATAAGACATATTTACCGGCTCCAAGAACTGGAAGAGGTCACCGGAAGTACGAAATGTGTCTAGGCTGCGCTCTTATAATGTTTAATTAGTATGTAACACCACGACATGTTTTTAAACAACAACGGATTGTCGCCTCTACACACTGTGAACGATCATGGATTGCTACCGATGTGACCGGCATCTTAAATTGGATATCGTTAAATAGGAGATAATCTTCCAGCTATTATGCAACAAAGCAAAAATCACGATGACTTGTAAAATCTGTTCCAAACGTCATATTACCTCATTCATTGAGGGCATCTAATATGCATGTAGAAGGTTTTTACAACTGTAAACCATAATCTTGATATAAGTGTTAGCTGGCATGTACGCTATGACAAGAGTTGTATCCGTAGTGTATACAAAATTTTAATGAGTATACTCTTGTTCTAATCCCAACGCCTTCTGGTATGTACGCTCTTAGTGCTAAGTGCCTCAAGGACCGTCCGTCGGTTGATTTAGATGTAATACTGTTATAATTCACCAGATAAAACAAATATTTGTATATTAAATGTTATTTTTATACTGTCATAATTTCATCCGATATATATATATCTATATACAAAAAAAACCCATCAAAAGTATTTGTGATGGTTAAATATAAAAATAATGACACAAAGAGTACTTCCCTAGTTAGAGGTTCATCATTGGATTTGTTAACAGTGTGCACTGTTTATGTTGTGAAACACCTATATTGCTCCTATGCTTCACAGCAGAAACACATTCCCTGATGAACCTTTAAAGAGCTGATCGTACTAGGTAAGTACTATTTGAATCATTTATTTTATAATATATAACAAAATCTTTACCGCGACACAATATATATAGCAGATGGCACGCCCCTATTCTCATTCGAAAGAAATTTTGATAAAGCATGCATATCTAAACTAAAAGAAAATTCTGCTGTATTTGAAATAGGATGTTCCAATAGAAGTGCAATATCGACAGAGGAAATGAAGGTTCATATTCTGGATTGGTTTTTTTTTAATGCTTGGTATCAAACCGGAAGTGATCTTTGTCCATTACTCATACTTTTCTTTATCGAATAAATACATGTGTTATCTTCACTTCTTTTAGCTCAAAAAAGGCAAATTAACACGTGACAGTGTAGTTACAGATACACTGCCACTAGGTGCCTGATATGCAATTGAGATACAGATATGTACTTATATAGTCAATCCTTCCCCGCATACAAAGTTGTGGTACAGGTCAGTCTTTAGTAACGGGTCAATTACATTAAACACGAGCTATAAACAGTGTACTTACGGTCACAGTTTTGTCCCCAGTATCCCTCACAGCATCGCGGAAGCTCCACAATCTCCTGACATGTATGCCGGCATCCCCCAAAGTCTATTTCTATGCCCATCATATATATCGGATATGTACAGTCTGATGTTCCTCGGTGTTGGGTAAGTTTGCGCGATCCGGACGGACAGTCCACGTTCGCGTTATTAGAACAAGAAACACATTGCGTTTTGAAGGATAACGAAGACGTTTCATTGCAAAACCTTAAAACGGACTGGAATCCCGAAGTTGTTGGAAGGTAAAGATGTAAAACGTATATCAAAAACAACCCCCGATACCTGTCTAATATCGTTTTGTATATCATTTTGTCTGTTCTTCAACAAAAATTAAGTAAACGATATCCCTTTAACTGCAAAATAGAAACAATTTCTGAAAGTTATATAGTTTAAGTCAATTCAAAATCTACGTCAGAAGATCACTTAATTATCCATCCAGTTCCCCACAGAACATCGATAGTTTCCCCTGTCAAATTACAATTGTCTTCGACGATGTACGGAGAAGCGTGTCATTGAATCAGAATATTTCTGACCTCACTTGCAGTCCGCAGTGTCAGGGGAGTAAGGAGTTAGAGGCTACCAGGACTTCCGACTGTGTAACAGGACCACAGATACTTTCTACCTACTTAACTAATAGCATTAAGATACGAAGTAAACCTCTATACACTTGGGACCGGAAATGGCCCCACCGTCTGAGTACTTTTATCATGTGAAAATCTGGTCATAGTTCAAGCGTTCACGGTGACAGAGATTGTAGTGCGTCAATGTTGTAGGATGGTGGGTCTACAGAAGAACTAATTACATATACATATATAGCTGACTCAATTTCACAATGCCTTATTTAAATATCCATATCGCAAATATAACATAACATCGTGTCTAAAGGAGAAATGGAAAATATCATTTTTGTACTGGTAAATAGGGACACTCCGATTATCACTCCGATTATGTGATATGAATACGTTAAAATCGTGTGTGTGTGTTATTCGATATTCAAAATTAAACAGAAAAAAACAACCTAAATAGATGCCAGTGCCTAAGCAAGGAGCCAGGACTATGTACAAAGAAGTTGAACGAAATCTCATCTTTGATAATTATCGAGCATAGGGTCCCAATGGGTCTAGAAACCGTGCTTGTGCCCAACTTTTGAAAGGTTGCACGTGCACGGGGTGCCCAGGGGATATTCTTAGCGAGTTTAATTAAGGTTAAAATAGGCATTCATCCCGAGCGAGGACTATGAACATAGAATTTGAGCGAAATCTCAATTTTGACAATTATCAAGAAAAGGGTCCCAGGGGTGTAGAAACCGTGTCGGTGCCCACGTTTTGAAAAGTGGTATGTACAGGGGGTGACACAGAGAGTATTATGAATGTAGTTAGTTAAGTTGAAATAAGCATTCACCCCGAGGTAGAACCATGAACATAGAACGAAACTCAGTTGGAAATGACAAACTGACATTTCAGGAGTAAGGTACAGTTTACTTGTTCAGATTATAATTTTAAAATTACATGTGGTATATAGTTATGTTTTTGCTCACATTTTTAACACATATGCTATCCCAATGGTCTCAGGGACTAGCTCTTGGCCATGGGGATTTAGAACCGCGTCCTGAAATTGAAATGGTAGAGATCCTAACCATATACAGTAGCCATACATGACCATGACTCTATCCTTAAAAGAAACACGCTTTAAAACATTTTTAACGCTTTTTTCTTGTCAATTCTATTCAATTTCAAGGCCCTTTTGAATATACAAAAATGTATATTTGACAAAGGAAAACATAAACCTCTCTGTTTATTGTCGATACATATATTTCCATTATTAAATCCATATATTCATTTTGGTTGCTGTTGCAGACAAGGAGAATAGTATATGTATTATGTTTCGGTTAGCTTATTAAACATAATATATATGATATTAGTAAAAAGATAACAAACGAAATATCTTCAAAATTCCAAATGTGTTTGATGAAGAACAACTTTAATAGTGAAAAAAACTACATGAGACTTATGGGACATTCTTATTTTTGGAGAGATTCCACATTTTATCCGGCGTCTACTCCTCAAATCCGTCGCAGCGACCATTTATAAATCCTTATATTTTCCCGCTCGATACAAACGCCCAGACGACCTGACGTCTTTCTAATCAAATTTACGGCGGCCATTTTAGAAAAGTGATATTCTTCCACATGAGAATTTACCATTTAAGGGTTGGTTGTCATATTTTTGACATGCATTGGCTTACCTACATATTGAATGGTGCGCGTTAGCGCACCATGTTAAATATGTAGGTAAGCCCATGTACTGTATATAACACACCAATGCATATCAAAAATATGACAACCAATCCTTAAATTTACATTTTATGTTGATCAACTTACAGTTCATGCAGAAATAAAGACATACGATTAGTCTGAACAATGTATGTTATACGGAAATAGCATACAATGGGCCCAGTAGAAACATACAGGCCCTGTGCAGCGGAAATGTAAATATTCCATTTTGCTGTCCGGGTCAGATAGTTTGTTGATTAGTTACACCTATAACCTACAAAATGGCGTCGCCAAAAGGTGGGAAACTTTGAACAATCGACGATACTGACTGAATATACCAGTTATTTGTGATAATTAGGACGGTTTGGGATCAATAAAATAGCCCACTTATTGATATATGTGAGGAATGTGTTGTGTTGTACCAGTTTTTGTTGTTAGCTCATCAAAACGTTGGGCTACACAACGGCTCGGAGAATTCCACTGCTTGATATAGCGCACAGGTGCGCTCTGGCCCAATTCCGGACGTCTATCTTGTCAAAATGTCTTAAATTTAGTGTGAGGGCCAGAGGAAACTCGGCTTAAACTTCAGCCACGACACGTGGCCCTCAGGTCATTTGTTTGACAAAAAATAAATAGTTAATGTGACCTTACACTGCATTGTATGCATGTAATGTTACAAATGCCTGAAATACACATATGCTACACGGATAGGGGTCACAGCACAATACACTACATGTGTGCTGTGGCCAGTATCAGCAAATGTGTAGTGATGTAATTGAGGTTTTCCACATCCGTTAAATACACAACAGGGAGAATTTTCAGATGTTTTGCTTTGATTCGTTAGAGGTACTGTGTAAAACTTGTCTTTAAAATTTGACTGACAGTTTCACCATCAGGTGTATCCATAATCTATCTGTATGTTTACATAAATATATTCACAGTGGATCAATGTACATCCATGTACTAATGTATAATACACTTTGTCTGTGTATACCACATATTCCCACAAAGGGCTGTATACATGGACACTGTCTGTTTTGGGGAGTTCTCACTTTCGTTTCCATATCTACGTCATCCTTGACTGACCTGGGCCATTTTCGTGTAAACGGCTGAACCGATCGCACTACAGTTGTTCGTTTATTAAATAAGGTCGGACCTAGTAATATGATGCTGCTTTCGGGCGAGCCTTGACAAAGCCTTGCAAGGCCTGCATAAACATTTGCAGATCCACCAGGATGTATAGGAGGTAAAGGTGGTGTAGGAAGTAAAGGTGGTGTAGGAGAGTATAGATGGTATAGCAAGTAAAGGTGATGTAGGAAGGTATAGGTGGTATAGTAAGTAAAGGTGATGTAGAGGTGGTACAGGATGTATAGCATGTAAAGGTGGTGTAGGAGAGTATAGGATGTATAGCATGTAAAGGTGGTGTAGGAGAGTATAGGTGGTATAGTAAGTAAAGGTGATGTAGGGAGGTATAAGATGTATAGCAAGTAAAGGTGGTGTAGGAAGATATAGGTGGTATAGCAAGTAAAGGTTATGTAGGGAGGTATAGGATGTATAGCAAGTCAAGGTGGTGTAGGAAGGTATAGGTGGTATAGTAAGTACACTGTATAGGATGTATAGCATGTAAAGGTGGTGTAGGAGAGTATAGGTGGTATAGTAAGTAAAGGTGATGTAGGGAGGGATAAGATGTATAGCAAGTAAAGGTGGTGTAGGAAGGTATAGGTGGTATAGCAAGTAAAGGGGATGTAGAGGTGGTACAGGATGTATAGCAAGTAAAGGTGGTGTAGGAAGTAAAGGTGATGTAGGAGACTATAGGTGGTATAGTAAGTAAAGGTGATGTAGGGAGGTATAAGATGTATAGCAAGTAAAGGTGGTGTAGGAAGGTATAGGTGGTATAGCAAGTAAAGGTGATGTAGAGGTGGAACAGGATGTATAGCAAGTAAAGGTGGTGT
This sequence comes from Mizuhopecten yessoensis, assembly GCF_002113885.1. Lineage (NCBI taxonomy): Eukaryota > Metazoa > Mollusca > Bivalvia > Pectinida > Pectinidae > Mizuhopecten > Mizuhopecten yessoensis. Next base: position 1,732,857 of record NW_018405506.1, read on the forward strand.
AGAAGAGGATGGGCGGCGTAGCAAGTAAATGTGGTGTAGGAGACTATAGGTGGTAAAGCAAGTAAAGGTGATGTAGAGGTGGTACAGGATGGATAGCAAGTAAAGGTGGTGTAGAAGAGTATAGGTGGTATAGCAAGTAAATGTGGTGTAGGAGACTATAGGTGGTATAGCAAGTAAAGGTGATGTAGAGGTGGTACAGGATGTATAGCATGTAAAGGTGGTGTAGGAAGTAAAGGTGATGTAGGAAGTAAAGGTGTTGTAGGAGACTATAGGTGGTATAGTAAGTAAAGGTGATGTAGGGAGGTATAGGATGTATAGCATGTAAAGGTGGTGTAGGAGAGTATAGGCGGTATAGCAAGTAAAGGTGATGTGGAGGTGGTACAGGATGTATAGCAAGTAAAGGTGGTGTAGGAGAGTATAGGCGGTATAGCAAGTAAAAGTGATGTAGAGGTGGTACAGGATGCATAGCAAGTAAAGGTGGTGTAGGAGAGTATAGGCGGTATAGCAAGTAATCGTGATGTAGGGAGGTATAGGATGTATAGCAAGTAAAGGTGATGTAGGGAGGTATAGGATGTATAGCATGTAAAGGTGGTGTAGGAAGTAAAGGTGATGTAGGAAGTAAAGGTGTTGTAGGAGACTATAGGTGGTATAGTAAGTAAAGGTGATGTAGAGGTGGTACAGGATGTATAGCATGTAAAAGTGGTGTAGGAGAGTATAGGCGGTATAGTAAGTAATCGTGATGTAGGGAGGTATAGGATGTATAGCAAGTAAAGGTGATGTAGGGAGGTATAGGATGTATAGCAAGTAAAGGTGGTGTAGGAGAGTATATATGTTATAGAAAGTAAAGGTGGTATAGGAAGTAAAGGTGATGTAGGAGAGTATAGGATGTATGGGAAGTAAAGGTAATGTAGGAGAGTAGAACGTTTGAACTCTCTGTACTTTCGTGGAACATTGGCAAAGGCCTGGTTAACAAGCTTAGTGATAGAGAATTTTTGTCCATTATCCAAAAGTATGACATTGTATGTTTATGCGAATGCTGGATAACTGTCAACGATGAAATTGAGCTTGACGGGTATTGTAAGCATGTATTTCCTAGGAAAACTGGGATAGGTGGCGGAATAGTTATCTTCTTCAAGAACTGTTTTAAAGACAAGATATCTGTTGTTGAAAATATGTATGATAGTATAATATGGTTAAAATTGGAAAATAGCTCCAGAGATTCTGATACATATATTGTTTTCTGTTATTTTCCTCCAGAAAATAGTGTTTTTTATGAAAACAATTTAGATGAAATAGATTTATTCCAGTCGTTGCAAGATTCAATTATAAAATATAAATCAAATGGAAAAGTGTACATAACAGGAGACCTCAATGCTAGAACTGGTACCAGATCTGACACGATAATTAATGACGCTTTAAGTAACGAAGTTAACGATTTATTTGATGCTTTTGATTACCAATACGATGATGTATATGATATAAAAGAACGCACAAATATGGACAAATATGTAAATTCTTTCGGTAGAAAATTGTTATCACTCTGTAAATCAACTGGATTTAGAATCATGAATGGACGTCACTCTGATGATCCCGATGGAAGTTTTACATTTTTCAGTGCTAATGGTACCAGTCTTATTGACTATCTTTTAGTGGAGGGTGAGAACTTTCGTAACATAATACAATTTAATACAGGTACATTTGAAACTATGTCTGATCACTCGCCTGTAATTTTTAAATGTAAGCTTTCTTTAAGCTTGGATGATGATTTGTGTGAAAATGAATGTCATGTTAGGTGTGCATGTGAAAATGTAAAATGGAATGATGATAATGTAAATTCTATCAAACAGAATTTGAATGATAATAACGAAGTACTGAGTGAAATATTCTGCTCGCCTTTATTGATTAATTCAGATGTAGAGGTATGCATTCACAAACTCAGTTCATTTATGAATGAAATGATTTTGCCAATGTGCGATGTACATAGTTCTAAACAATCTCATGATACAAAACGTCATAACAGCAAAGCTATTGCGGATGAGGATAAACCTTGGTTTAATCTCACATGTAGACATAGGTACAATGCTTACAAAGCTGCTTTACACTCATTCAATATTAATAAAACTGTCGAAAATCATCAAATATTAACAGAGAAAAAAACTAATTACAAAAAAATTGAATCGAGACTCAAGAGGGAATATCGGAGACAGGAAGGTGATATGATGGATTATCTGCGTAGACACAATCCGAAACATTTCCATAAATACTTTGCAAGACGAAAATCTAAAGTATCCAACAGAATTTCTCTTGACAAATTTTTTAACCATTTTAAACACCTAAGTAATCAAGTAAATATAATAGATGACACAAATGACTCAAATGCTGATGTAGATATTGAAAGTAATGAATCTTGTATATTTGATGAATTGGATAAAGAAATTACCGAACATGAAGTGACTTCTGCAATACATAAGTTGAAAAGAAATAAAAGTTGTGGTGAGGATAAAATATTAAACGAATTATTCATTGATTGCAAAGAGATACTAGTACCATACATAACTAAATTTTTTAACTCAGTTTTTCAAGCAGGACTTTTCCCAGAATCTTGGTCAACTGGGTGTATCACGCCAGTATATAAAAAAGGTGATATTGAAAACACGAATAATTATAGAGGTATTACTTTAGTTAGTTGTATGGGAAAGTTGTTTACATCAATATTGAATTGGCGATTAGTGAAATGGGACACCGAAAATAATATTATAACGGATGCCCAATTTGGTTTTAGGCCTGGATACTCGACTGTTGATGCAATATTTGTCCTTCAGACATTAATTAATAAGTATTTAAGCAAAAGAGGTGGCAGACTATATTGTTGCTTTGTAGATTATAAGAAGGCCTTCGACCTAATTGAAAGATCTCATTTGTGGTGTAAATTGATAAATCAGGGTATACGCGGGAAAATGTTACGAATCATACAATCTTTATATAACTCAGTGAAATCATGTGTAAAGCATAATGGGGGTTATTCTGACTATTTCACAAATACGATTGGTCTTTTTCAGGGTGAAATATTATCACCGATTTTGTACTCCATGTACGTGAACGATTGTGAAATACATTTTATCAAGGAAGGATGTCCTTCAATTGAACTTAATTTGATTAATATTTTTCTGTTGATGTACGCTGACGATATGGTTTTATTTGCAGAAACACCAGAAAAACTACAGGAAGTTATGGATGCTCTGAAAGTATATAATAACAAGTATAAGCTTACATTAAATACAGAAAAGACGAAAATAGTAGTTTTCAGGAATGGTGGCATAATACGGAATAACGAAAAGTGGATATATGATAACATAGAGCTGCAAGTTGTTAATCAGTTCAATTACTTAGGAATGCTTTTCAATTATAATGGTAAATTTAATGTTACACAAAAACACGTTGCAGAACAAGCAAATAAGGCGTATTATGCAATTTGTAGCAAATTGAAAAATCATAATTTTAATATTGAAACACAATGTGCAGTTTTTGATACATATATAAATAGCATTTTGAGCTACAGTGCAGAGATATGGGGATTTCATAATGCTTTAGATGTCGAGAAAATACATATGAATTTTTGTAAACGGCTACTCGGAGTTAAAAAGAGTACCTGTAATAATTTAGTATATTATGAGTTAGGAAGAATGCCACTGGCGGAAAGTAGAAAGCTTCGTATCATTAAATATTGGTTAAAATTAAGAACTACAGATAATTGTGTTTTAAAAACTTGTTATGAAGAAAGGATTTTGTCGAATGACGGTTGGATTATAAATATCCAGGGGGAACTTCGCAAATTAGGTTTAGGTTATTTATGGGACATCAATGGTAACACTACTGATAGACATATTTATAAAATAATTGAACAACGGTTTTACGATATATATCAGCAAAACTTATTATCTAACATTCAAACTATTTCTAGAGGTTTTCTTTATCAACATCTTATTGACAAATTTACCCTGCAATACTATTTGAGTAAACCTATCAATAATTTATACAAAAAATACTTAACACGTATTAGATTAAGCTCACATAGCTTAAATATTGAGCAAGGCAGGTACAGAAATCAACCAAGAGAACAACGACTTTGTACATTCTGTAACGCTAATGATGTTGAAGATGAATTCCATTTTATACTTAAATGCAAATTTTATGAGGATTTTAGGCATGAATNGTATGTCTACTCTCCGATGTGTTATACATTGTGATATCTTGTACATAGGTATGTCTACTCTCCGATGTGTTGTAAACATAAGGAAATAAAGAATCTGAATCTGAATCTGAGTAGAGGTGGTATAGGATATATAGGAAGTAAAGGTGATGTAGGAAGGTATAGGTGATGTAGGAGGGTATAGGATGTATAGAAAGTAAAGGTGATGTAGGAGAGTATAGGTGGTATAGGATGTATAGAAAGTAAAGGTGATGTAGGAGAGTAGAGGTGGTATAGGATGTATAGAAAGTAAAAGTGATGTAGGAGAGTAGAGGTGGTATAGGATGTATAGGAAGTAAAGGTGGTGTAGGAGAGTATAGGATGTATAGGAAGTAAAGGTGATGTAGGAAGGTATAGGATGTATAGGAAGCAAAGGTGGTGTAGGAGAGTAGAGGTGGTATAGAAAGTAAAGGTGATGTAGGGAGGTATAGGATGTATAGCATGTAAAGGTGGTGTAGGAGAGTATAGGTAGTATAGTAGGTAAAGGTGGTGTAGGAGAGTAGAGGTGGTATAGAAAGTAAAGGTGATGTAGGGAGGTATAGGATGTATAGGAAGTAAAGGTGGTGTAGGAGAGTATAGGTGGTATAGGAAGTAAAGGTTATATAGAATTAACCTGGGTACGTTCATATATCATGCATGTTTACTAGGTTCTACTCTGTTGGCTTCTAACTAGTTTGATTTGCAAGCTCTTAGTTCATAAAAACACCTGTATTTAAATTATATATTCCATATGCTGATTGTATGTACATTGTACTTTATGAAAGTTTCCTTTCAATCGATGATGTGTATATTCTCAAGATAAAATAAGGAATTTGAATTTGATAGGAGAGTATAGGTGGTAAAGGACGTATATACAGGGGTGTCAGCGTTTCAGTTGACAAACGGAATGGAAT
>NW_018405507.1:0-188 GCF_002113885.1 Mizuhopecten yessoensis
TGTCATACAGATATAAATTGAGGAGGGGTAGCAATAAAAAACAGTATCATACACATATTAATTGAGGAGGGGTAGCAATAAAAAACCAGTGTCATACAGATATAAATTGAGGAGGGGTAGCAATAAAAAAAAGTATCATACACATATTAATTGAGGAGGGGTAGCAATAAAAATCCAGTGTCATACAG
>NW_018405507.1:1531-1725 GCF_002113885.1 Mizuhopecten yessoensis
CCCAGTGTCGTACAGATATTAATTGAGGAGGGGTAGCAATAAAAATCCATTGTCATACAGATATTAATTGAGGAGGGGTAGCAATAAGAATTCAGTAGTGTTATATAGATTTGTACGGGGAGGGTGAGGGGTAACAATCAAAACGTAGTATCATATACCGGGGGGATGTTATGTCATTCCCCCCCCCCCCCCCC
>NW_018405507.1:2288-52327 GCF_002113885.1 Mizuhopecten yessoensis
CAACGACTTCAATCTGTTTTTATCTGATGTTATCAAACAAATTAAGCATAGATTATATTTTACAAGGTGCTTCATCAGAGAGCTCAATCTTTTTTCCCATCTGAAACAAATTAAAACGTTTTTTTTTATTTAACGAGTTGCATTATCAGCAAGCTCGAACTATTTAAACATATATATATTTGCCGAGAACAATGAATTTTCATAATTACAGCACTATCACATCCTCTCCTGTACTCATCAAATTTACGTACCATACGTAGACGTTAATAACAATATACCATAATATCATACAAATAATCTTTAAGTCATATATATATATAATATACATTGTTTCCACGACATAGGTGGTGTGTGCTCAGAGGCCAGATACCCAAACCAGACCGTAGAAACGACTCTTGTACACAATTACTCTTGTTGTCCCGGATGTTAGCGCGCGGGGTCATAATGTGGGAGCAAACTGGAGTACCCGGAGAAAACCTACGTTGTCGGGCAGGTGACCCTATACCTTTTTACGTCCGATCGAGGAATCGAGCAGCCTTGATGAAAGGCAAGAGTGCTATACACTGCGCCACCCGACCACACAAAAGTAAATAAAAATAAAAACAACCCATGAACATTTCGCAACTTGAAGTTACGTAAGAGTAAATACCAAATAATTCATTACATAAATAATAGCTTTTACTCCCAGGGGAGTAACATTTGGTAGTGTTAGATTATATACACATGATGGGTGCGTAAGGCCTTGCTGTTGCTGATAAAACCCAGACCTGTTATGTAAGACTAGCCTCTGGTCATAGCTGTTGTGGTCAGCCTGATGTCTACACACACACACACACACACACACACACACACTGAAAGACTGACTTTGTAAATAAAATTACCACTAAGGCCAAGCTGATTTAATAATCAAACGCACATGTAGCATTATGACTGTTATACCAGTAATAGTTATTGTGCTGTGCAGTTAGATAAGAATAGGAAAGGGTATATTATTGAAATAATATGAGAAAAACAAATGGAAATATCTATGCATGTATGTTTAAATAGGAAAGAGAGAAAACAATCAATAAATGAGATCTCTTAAATACCCAAAAGTCCTAATTAATGTACACATATATCACACATGGCAAACACAACAGGTTTCGTATTAGCTTGTTCATAACTCAATAAACTGTCAGGAAATAATAATGCACTATTAAAAGGTTTTATCCAGAGGTAAAACAAAATGTCATATATAATATAAATCAATGTCAATACGTAAATATATCTTCCAAACAGTCGAGTCTCACATTTTTTCATGACAGGTGTTTTGTAAACTTGGCGAGTTGTTTATCCAATGTGGTCAATTTTCAAATGAGAAATTCATGTGGGTATCCCATGTATTCCATGTGTACATTAATGTTCTCTTCTTGTACACTTTTTTGTCTTTGTGGTGTGTAGGAACAATGCTAGGTGCAAGCTGGGCTTCTGGTGGGTTCCAAATACTGCTGTAAGTCCTATCTACATCTCCATTCCAGTGAAGGACAGCCAAACGACTACTCCGGATGTATTCCTCATTCCCAAAGGCAATTCGTTTGTCATGAAAAAGGTTCAACACATTGTTGAATGACTCCACGTAGGATGTGTCCATCGCCATGATATAGTCTTCTGGGTTCTGGTATATTGCACTTTTCTGGATAGCGTTTCAAAAGGCGCGCGTCATGCTATATACTAACAAGATAAAAAAATATATAAAAAGAACAACACGTGTAGGCATGTGCCCACTCAGATTAGTCGATACGTAACATACTCGGTGGATTAATATATAAAAATAGCATACCATGGTTTTCACGAAATTGTAAAAAGCTTCGAATAGAATCTCACAAAGCCAAACAGAACATCGTAAATTAAAAAAACGATGTTAAAAAGTACGCCTTGATAAGGAAAAGTCGTAAATACAGGAAAGTGGTAAAGAACGCATACACAACCTATACATTCAATATAGAAAAGGAAATAAGAAATTCAGTGAAGGAGACTACAAACTTCCTATGGAATATTCGCAACAGGTTATCGGGTAAACCGAAATCACAAAAAGCTAACATACCAATAAATGAACTCTACAACTATTTAAAAACAAAATTCAGTTACATTGTACCTACGAGGAAGATAGTAATGATGGACTTCTACAAGATATTGACAACAATGATGTTTCTGAAGATCTCAATGCAGAAGTTACCGAAAAGGAATTGATTCCATCGATAGAAAGCTTAAAAAATAATAGCACTAACGGAATCGATGAAATACAGAAGGAATATATAAAAAATACTCTCAGTCAATTTTTGCCTTTATAAACAGATTTTTTTAAAATCATTCTCAACACTGGGTAAGTACCCCAAGAATGTACAAAAATAAAGGAGACCAGGGCGATCCGGATATTTATAGGGCAATAACTCTGGTGTCCTGTTTGGGAAAAGTATTAGCATGTACCTGTATAGTTAATGATATACACGAATTAACAAAATTGTCTGATAAGATTAACCTTACATCCTCCGCCAAAGCAGGCTTTCGAAAGCGATATTCCACTTCTGTACACATCTTTACAATGCATTCTCTAATTTCTTAATATTTTTCAAAGGGTTAAAAGTTTTATTGTTCGTTCGTTGATTTTAAAAAGGTGTTTGATATGGTGTGGCGAGCAGACTTGTGGAGAAAATTATAAAATAGTAACATTCGGGTAAGATATTCAAAGTCGTTTATAATTTATATCATAATATCAAATCATGCGTATTTAATGGCAATAGTACATGTACATCCGACTTTTTCATGTGCAATGTCTGGGTAAAACAAGGAGAAAATGTATCGCCATTTTTGTTTTCGCTCTTTCTTAACGATCATAGAGGATTTCCGCATCCGTCGTAATGTTCCTTGTTTGAATGAAGTATATGCTCTAGGTGATCAACATTTAGGTCTGTACTTAAAACTGTTTATTATACTATATGCTTATGTTAGAAACATCAGATGGTTTACAGAACTTATTGAAGGAATTCCAAAATTATTGTGGCATATGAAAACTCACAGTTAACACATGAAAAACTAAAATAATTTATTTTAGAAAAAATAAAAGAAACCATCACCTTTCGTTCAATAATGACATTCTAGAAATACAAAATTCGTACCCATATCTTGGAATGATATTAAACTATAATGGTGTTTTAAAAGCCAAAAGTAAATTAACAGAACAAGCAACACAAGCTCTATATGCATTGTATATTAAGATTAGAACTGTTTCCTGAGTTCCTGTAGATCTTCAATCGAAATTAGTTGATGCCCTTGTGTCACCTATTACATATTATGTATGTTACATAGATGTGAAATCTTGGGCTATGAAAATACAAAAATAAAGTATCGAAAATACCCTCAATTACGGTATATGGTGAGTTAGAAAGGTAGCCCGGGTAGAAATTGTAGTTATATAAGTGTTAGAATGGTTATGATCTGGTATAAGCTTATAACGGGTGGATCGAAATTATCTAGTGTAATGTATAAGTTAATGTACAATTTGCACCAGAATTCTGTATTAAGTTTTAAATGGTTAACGTATATACGAGGTATAACAATACTGGATTTAATAATGTATGGACTTTCCAAATATCATGTACAATTAATAGACAATGCTTGAAAACTATCATTAAGCAGAGATTAGACGATCAATTCATTCAAAGTTGGTTTCATGATATTAAAACTTCCTCGCGTTTACTTTACTCCTTATTCAAATACCAGTTAAATATTGAAACATATCTTTCAAAGCATAATTGTAATGAACGAAAACTAATAAGTAAATTTAGAACCTCAAATTTAAAATTTCTTACAGAAATAGGAAGATGGAATAGAGTCCCACGCGAGGAAAGATAATTTCCCACATGTTTATGTTAAAACTGTGTTGGGGACGAATACCACTATTTATACTAATGTGCTAATATATCTGTTTTAGCTTTCAGTTACCTCTATATACCAAATTATTATCATGTTAACCCAACTTATATCAAAGTGAAAGGAATGTTCTCAATATGTAACACTGTACTTTTGACAATAGTAATAAGGAGATTTATACAAAAAGTAATGAAGCTACTTTAAATCTAAATAAAAGTTTAACTACAAGATATATTGGAATAGGTTGCAACTATATATATCGTTTTATATGTCGTATTATGTGAGTACAATGGTCATCAATGTATAGTATGTGAAAGTTGACCTCTTGTTACGCACGTATACGTGTGGCGTGAGTGTAAATAAATCTTGAAATTATGGCGTTCTAACAATTGTTTGTTTTCCCTGACAATACCCAAAACTTGTTAAAATACGATGAAGGAAGTGCCTATTTAAATTGTAACATGGTGATAAGGACACAAAGGAAATCATTTTACATCACTTAGGGGTCAATTTATTATATACACGATTCCTTGAGCAGCGGTACCGAAGCTCAGAAGTAGGAGGCTATTGTAGGTTAGACACTAACTATTTTTGCTAGGTAGTCCACAGAACTAGTTGATTAGATTATTGGCTAGCCCTACGTCAGTGTAACTGGTCCAAGATTTCCCGAGGAAAACATTTACAGAACGAAACATAAAAGTTATTGACATTGTATGGGAGATCAGACTCTACTGTCATAAAAGATATGATGAACTTTTAGGACAATTTTGATAACTATCATGTAATTTATCTGTATTTTAAGAGAATTTCGGAAGTAATATCTTTATTTCATAAACTATCTGTCAAATGATATTGTGATATATGTACATGTAGCTCTTTTTCACAATTCCAAAAGACCAGTGAGATAAGATGATGCACATGTCCTTACTGAAATCTACTAGTGTAAGTGTGGAAAGGAAATGTGTTTAAACAGTCTTTATAACGTAACATATTGAAAGGTTTTATACAACATATACTATGTACTGAATAGAACTTAATCCTATAGTACATTTGTAACAGAAGAAATTCCATCTAGAAAACTACTGCCAACCTCGAGATAATTCACAGAAAGCGCTAAAAGCAAAAAGGTGAATTTATACTGATATGTCTAAAATTTGGTAACCTTGACTATTTCTTAGGAGAGTTTTATTCTCAAAACAGCATTTGAAAAATAGATAAATTATCCTTAAACGATATATATATTTACAACAAAAACAATCGGAAACACATTTATAGATATGTAGTGCTCAGGGAGTCCTATCTCAGTACATGGGTCAAACAAGCCACTCAACGCACCTTTTCACGTCCGATCGGAGAATAAAACCATGGTGGTGAAAGACGATTGCGCTAAACACAGCACCACTAAACCATCTCACAGGTATAGAATACAAGAATAAGAGTAAAGACCTGCGATAAAACGAGCAGCAACAATTTAGTTAATTAAACATCTATCATAAATTTAGCAACACTATGGCAAAGTATGTCAATGAAAGATATGTATTTCAACAATACGCGGGGACAACTCGTATATCATTATGACAAGGTTACGGTTATGCGATAGAAATGCTACGGGGGTTTCACTACAGTTTTCTTTGCTCATTGGAACTGAACTGCAACGGCCCATTGCACTTTTAACTCAAGATTAAGATCAAACAAACGAATTCTGGGGGCTCGCGGCTCTCTCTTTTATAGGAATGGTGTCGTGATCAATATGTGTGTAGTCACTGTCGACTTAAACCAATAATTAAAACACAGCTCGTACGACACGATGTATCATTTGTTTTTGCAATCAAAGATAGAAAGCGATCAGGGGACACAAGCGTTTGACTGCCATTTGATTGTTGGATAGCACACAGAAGAGTTCGTTGTGTCTGTGTGTCTGTTAACCTTATTTAACGAGAAAGCGTAATCGATTCGGTAAGGCTAACTGATCAGACGTTTGCAAACCGGTATTAAATAAGGTACATACGACCTATGTATTTTAGGTTTGGCTGACAACTGTTTATAGTCAGTTTAATGCTAGTTGTTCTAGATCCGTCGGTTGGCGCAGTCGACAGCGTAATCGCTTTTCAAGGGTTCAATTCCCTGATTAAAACTGAAAAGTAAAGGGACTCCGTCGGTTTTCTCCGAAAACTCGCCAATCCCCCTTATCAATGATACGGTTTTGTTTTGTTTTGAAATTCCCTGTCGAAGGCATGTGACGAAGTATCCCAATCGGTCCCACTACACTGACGAATGGTAAACCAGATATTGTCATTATCCGACATTCTGAACGCTTTAAAGGGAATAACAACTACCATTTTAAGGACTTTGGTACGTCCTTTCCTAGGAACAGTCCCCATTACCTTCCTCACTTGGGCGAACGTTAAACACTAAGGCCAAGAGTGTATCGCAAAGAAAGGCGCTAGCAACAAAAACGGTTGTACTGTAAGGAAGTACGTTGCATAGAAAGAACGTGGAGATCCCTACTGGTTTGACTTCAAAACACAGTTTAATTACAGTAAACCATTTGGTCTTATTTCATGTAAATTATCTTAATGTATTTTTTTTTTTTTTTTTTTTTTTTTATCTGTCCAGTGTTATGAATGGACGTGGAAATGTAGAGCAAAAGGTACCGGAAACCAGAGATAATTCATTTGTGTAAAATTTATATCCGATTTGTATATCATACAGTACAACAATTCCTGGTCAATCACAACGGACTAGCCGGGACATATAAACCCGCTCGTCTGTCCGGGTTATAATCTTATATTTACATTTGCGCTGCAACCCACTATATGATTGGGGTATGAAATCATAAACTCTCGAGATGTAACACATGGTTTACGTATGACGTCATATATTAACGTTGTTTAATGAGAGTCTTGTCGCTTCGCTTCGAATAACATAGAGAATGTCCCTACGTCAGACGCTCAAATGACTACGTTAATTATTGGCGCCAATTTTATTTAAATAGGGCTGTTCTGCCAATGTCGTTTAAAGGACGACGCATATACAAAACGCAGTGAATAAATAAATTATTTAAGAACAAATAAATAAAATGAAACAATTGTTCTAAAGTAAAAATGTAAATACATGGATTGAACGGCATTTTTAAAAATGTTTATGCCGGTATGAACGCAAATTGGTTACATCCATATCAAACATGAAGCCCTAGCGTCCATATTAAACATGAAGCCCGCTAAGGGCTTCTGAGGGCTTCATGCAATATGGATTTAACCGATTTGCATTCATATCGGCGTGAAAATTAAAAAAACGCCGTTCAATCCCTGTGTATACACTATGGTACAAAGGTCGCTGATCCAACCTCACTCAAACTTGGTTTACTAATTGATCATGACAAAAGCATAAATAAAACTGTCAAGGTCATGTATAAAAGTTCTAATTTTTTAAGGCACATATTTTTGGGATTAAAGCGGAGCGCGTGTTTATTTTGTCACTTTCAAACTACGTACGGCGATTGTGAATAGACATTAGTTAAATTAGAAGTCATATATTTTTAGGCCAAAGGTCAAGTTCATGATAGAAATACATGTATATGATTTCTAGTGGGCACACTTTATAGATAGGATAGCGCAAAAACTCTTTATAAAATTTCATCAAATTTTGGTCATGATTTTGAGTGATAGGATTACATTGTGGTAGGCAAACCCTTTTGTCATCACTCTAGTGACGTTATTTCTTGATAGATTTTGATCAAAGCTTTATACATTTGCTAAACAATTATTAAAACACCTTGAACAAATTAGAGTTTAAGTTTGAAGTTCATTTCTAAATATAAAGAGTTTGATCCAACCTCAGAGTCAATATTGAGAATATCTGGAAAGAGTATGCATTTAGAGTGTCACAGCGTGAGTTAATGTCACCACTTCTAGTTATATAGCAAATGTTTGTCACAAACTAATGACTTCATTTCTAATAATAATAAATAATAATTCGAAGTTTTTATATACCGCTTTATCACAACCTAGTCAGTAGGTCGTCTCAAAGCGGTTCACAAATTAATATCCGTGGTTATAGGGCCTTTGCAACCAGTCAATATCTTTCTCAACTCCCTGGGGAGCATACAGCCGGTGCTTCCGTTTCGGCGCTCACAGCTAGCATTCAACAATTGTAACACTGCCCAACCACGTACTCATTTACAGCTGAGTAGGCTGGAACAAGCGGAGTAAAGTATATTCCTCAAAGCTACAACACAGTTCCGTGACGTGGCTCGAACCCGCAGCCCTCTGGTTACGAGCCCGGTGTCCTACCACTATAGACTATTGTGCCTTCTGAATGGATTTTGATCAAATTTGATACAATTATCAAGCATAAATAATGTATTGAAAAAGCTAATTTTTTCGGGTCAATGTCACAAAAACCGTTCGAAGTAAAATCTGTATCAATCAAACTAATTCATTGTTGAAACGAATTCGATCAAAAGTCTTATATAACGTCGTATACCCTGTCTTTTCGGGTGTTACTGTCAATGTCAAGGGGTCACTGTCAACTCTTTATTAAAATGTTTTATCACTGTACCTTCGGTTTAAAATTCTTCCAAAGAAAACACAAAACTTAAATCCCACACCTCTCTGCTATTCATTGCATATTCATGTCTAATACTTTTTTTTCGTTAAACTCGCTAGTTATCGGTTCTTCCGGTTCCGGTAAATTCGATGTAGAGGAACTTTCAACCAAAAATGTAACAGGTATCTTTTGCCGCCACACAACATTCCAAAAAGTGGCTTAATTAATCTTCCTTCATATAAACCGGGGATGATGACTGTTTCATAGTTGACTTTTTTCATTTCAACCGATAAAAGTATTGAAACGACAGTTATTACATATGTTAGTCCTTGTCTCTTTGATGTTAATGTGTTTATACAGTAATAATTACATGACGCCTTCAAACTGGTTATTAATCATGTCTTTGCGTAGCATCCGATTTCAGATTCTTTATTAGCCGGGATCCAGACGACTCATAGGCGCAACCAATCTAGAAGAACATATAGAACCTGTTGCATCATAGAAATATACAGAGCTTTCTTTCATGTTACCCTCATTGACATATGCCATCTTACGTTTCCATCGCTTTGCACTGGCATCGTGTTTCTGCTGGTTAATTGTACAGTTTTCAACATGAGGTCAAGCTCTTGGTACACATTTTGAAAATACTTGGTATGTGTTCAAAACCAACTGGAGACCACTGTCGACCAAGATTCATCCTTAGAAATTGGCAATAAATCTTCAGGCTCCCTTTATAGGATACTTGTTCATTCTAAGAATGGTCTTATTTAAGGTATTCTTATCTTTGCATTTCCCTTTTAATGTTCAAGAGATAAGTATCTACAATTTGTCCGCAGTTTCTAATCAAAGGGTGATTTTGTAACACAGTTATATAAATGTCTTCTGTATTTCAATACACATTGTAGGAAACCTTGCCCTTTAAACTAAAATTATTTTGAGAATCAAGGACACAATTAAAAACATTTCGTGATTCAAGGCCAGGACCAGTAAAATTAAATGAAATGTCATCCTTCTTTGATGTAAGTTTTACAATGTTGTCCCTTCAAGTAGTGTTTGCCTGTGAAATGTTGAGCGATAATAGAGATGAACAAATGTTCTTGAAACATGACATCGACCGAAGTAACACTGTATGCCGGGACATTTCTCCCATTCAAATGCTCACCCATCGTCGGATACCCACGATTGATTTCGCTTCGGTTCTCACTCAGCGTCCTTCACACAGTGACCTGAGAATTTGTAACAGCTATATTTGGACCTAAACTAAGGTGTTCAGACTCATTTTACATGTTTTAGGGGTTTAGATCGACTTTCGGTAAAAATGACACCCCCATTGATCATATATATACGAGAAGGGAGGAAAACGCTCGATGTCGAACTGTCAACCCCAACTAACTTTCTTGTATCAAAAACAATATGTCTAGTTGATCAACGGGAAAATGCTTACTCCGTTGGAAAGAAAGATATTTTTTCTTTTAAAAACTTTCTATATGCACGTAAAATGTCTTCTCCTTCCGCGGATATGAAATCAGTTTCCTCCAAAAACACGTGGCATTTCAGAGTTTCAAAGTTTTTCGCAGTCAGCCTGCCACTTTTTTGAATATTAATGAGGTTGAGGTCAGCGCGTGCTGAAACATGCAGTGGTGGTTTAGCGAAAAAACGGCTGCGCTTCCAGCCAATCACAACACGGGTCTCGGCACGCGCTGAACTCAACCTCCTTCATTTAAAAAAAAAAAAAAATACATTCTATAGTATGTTGTACATGTTTACTTATTGTCACTGTCGTGAAAATATTCCAATCATTACGGAGGGCGAAAAAGGCGAAAACTAAACTGCGGCGAAAAGTTCCCAGTGTACAGCATTAAGAGACATTACATTAAATGGTACAGTGTATAAATATCTTTTACGTTTGTAATAATGTTGTCAACCGTTATTGTACTGGAGCAATGCACATTTTGTACATGCTTGAAGCCGCGATCCACTCTTCCTACATATATGCTTGTTGTTGCTGTCATCACCTATATTCTAAAATGTTATAGTCTGGTTCGAGCAACATGACACCCTTGCCGGTCACATCATTCTGTCAACAAGACAAACGGAGTAGGTAAGAGAGAAGAGCGATCTATTAAACCTTTTCCCTTCAGCCAACCAGTTAGAGTTAAGTCCTACAGTGTTCGGCCTTCCTAAAACAACATCATTTACAAGTACATGTACCAATGGCAGTGATCGTATGTTAGTTAATTGTACAATCTTCGTTTATTTTTCAGTAGCAAACACCATTACCTAGTATAAAAAAAGTCATGCATGTGTAAGAGCTGATGATATATGGCAATTTAGCTGCCTGTCAGAATTGTATACATGTAATTCCTTAATGATAATACATTATACAGTAAAACGAGACTGTATGAAGGTTGATAAGTACGTTCATCCAGACACGTGGGTGAGTGGAGAGGCATTTTTTTCATTGCATATGGTGTTAATACGTGTATTAAATATATCGAGAAAAATGTATTTATCGGAGACGTCATCATAAAAGGATTGTAGCTGGAATGTCCTTTAAATATTTCCAAACATCGTAGCGTAACGAACTAAAACAGAATTAGAAACGACATCCGGCTACTCTCGCGCATTATTTGGGGCTGAGATGTGAATTACGGGTATTCTATATGTTTCTGTCGTTTAAAATATAACAAGAAATATATTTAAAAAGATAAACGGCAGTGTTTTGTTGTATGTTGTTTCACGTTTGGCATAGCCGTGTGCCTATGGCTTTGTTTAAATCAAATGATGAGACGAATGGATATTAAAGAAATTAATAACTGCACCGAAAAGGAAAACACACTTTTACGATTTCCTGGTTATGTTGATGACTCGCAGATTTGTGTGTGATGCCGATTACTCAAAAATCGAGCGAAGTATTGTATAAATATGTTGATTCGGTGTAATTCGTCTGTCACATTGAGATCCTGTCATCAGTATAAAGACGGACAGCATAAGGTGTCGTGACAGATGATATTTTGATGTATAAAGAGGGAAGTAAACATATGAGGCGTGTAGCCCTGCGCCATTTTGTGATTATTTAGTTTTAGACTTCGGTGCTATTCGGTTCATATATAAAACCAACGTATCATTTTCTAGAAACAAATCATGTTGTATGACGCAATAAATCCCAAAACGATTGTATATAGCGCTACCAAATCTAACTAGTTTTAAACTATAAAACGCTTCGCTTTTTTATTTACCTCATTTTTTTTTTATACAAGAGGCCCAGAGGGCCTATATCGCTCACCTGTTTCTTTTTGGTATATATGAAACTGACATATAGGTAACTTCAGACCAAATGTGGTAACTAGAACACAAGACATTTTAACATCTCTTAAACACTTGAAGATATTGTTGTTAGAAATTTGAAAATATTATTGTTTGAAATTGTAATTTTAAAGCATTTAACCAACGTTGACCTTTGACTCCAGCTAGCATTTGACCTCATTACTGTAATTATGAAAACAATTCGCACTGCTGTTCTACATAACATACCCAAGTATCATGACTCTAGACCAAATGCTTCTTAGGATATCGTCGTTTGAAGTTTTTTAACATTTTTTGACTTATGTGACCTTGAAAGTAGGTCAAGGTCATTTTAATGAGGAAAGTCTATAGCACTTCATACCAGGTACCTATAGGCCAAATATTATGACCCTGGGCCTTATGGAATTTGAGAAGAAGATTGATAAAGCTTTTAACCCAAGTTGACTTTTGACCCCCAACTAGCACTTAAGTTTGACCTTTGATTTCATTACTGTGAAAAAGAAAAAATATTTGCACTGCTGGTCCACATATCATATCCAAGTATCATGACTCTAGTCCAAATGGTTCTTAGGATATTGTTGTTTGAAATTTTTAACATTGTTGAGCCCTGTGACCTTGAAAGTAGGTCAATGTCATTTTAATGAGAAACTTTATAGCACTCCATCCCATGTACCTACTGGCCAAATATTATGACCCTGGGCCTTATGGAACTTGAGAAGAAGATCGTTAAAGCTTTTAACCCATGTTGACATTTGATCCCCGACTAGCACTTAAAATTGGCCCAAGTATCATGACTCTAGTCCAAATGGTTCTTAGGATATTGTTGTTTCAATGTTTGAACATATTTGACCCTTGTTACCTTGAAAGTAGGTCAAGGTCATTTTGATGAGTAAAGTTTATAGCACTACATCCAAGGTACCAAATGGCCAAATATCATGACCCTATGTCCTCCAGTTCTTCTTCAGAAGTCGTTTAAAAGAAAAGGTTGACGGACGGACGCCGGACGTCGCAGTACGGCATTAGCTCACCTAGTATTGTAACTTCCAGCTGTTGTGAACACTATAAATATATCATATATATAAATATGTTGATTCGGTGTAATATATATCTATATATCGATGGCACTGTATTTCACAATACCAATGAGTATGTTTTTGTGTCAATACACCTATTATCAATCTTAAATTTCAATTATAGAGCTTACCTTGCTATTATCACGCTAAAACGTCCGTTTTCATACTTAAATTCCCACTGTATATATATTCAGCCTTAACTCCACCGATCTTTCCGAAACTGTCATTGTGAAGCTTAAGTTCAAACTTATCTTATCAATGAATATTAAACAAAAAACATGGATATCTTGAGAGTGGATGTTTTGTTGCCGTGAACATTTAATTACTATCAGCAATATGTATCTTTTACTGAAATCATTCCTTTATGAACATAGTGTAAACCTGCATATTTATAATACATATAATATCGACAGATATTTCATAACAGCATTCGTCGATAGCATATCCCTAACTGTGGTTCGCACACGTTGCCAGACTTCTCGGGGAGCATTTCTATTTAACCTTACCATTAACTGGCAAATAGAGTGACGTTAAGCTTGGTTTCGTCGCCTTTTCACAGGAATCATTCTCAAAGCAAATATGTTATACAAACATATCACATGTTGATAATTGGACAATGTGTTATAAATACAATAGTTGAGACTATGCAAGTTGCATGTATATTATTCAAGAATCCCTCTCCTACTGCAAGCAAAACAGAGCTTTTGTACATCGAGTAACCTCCCGTTAATTCCGTGTTTGATATAACAGGGTACTTCCGCTGACCAGGTGGCACAGCTGGTGAGAGTGAGGGTATGACGATCCGAGGTCCTAGGTTCGGATGTAGGTCTGGTCACTCTACATACTTTAACATGAATATGACGTCGCACTTTGAACATTAACCTTGTTGAATGAAATTAGATATAAACGCAGTTAGTTTATCCAGTGCCTTCTCGTTCATGTCACAAGCATACAAGCCCTTGGTTTTGAGGAAGGCAATGTCCACTATAGCCCCCAGTTGTCTGTATTGAGCACCTACCAGGAGTTTCTCACTTGGCTGCGACGGGAGGGCGTGTAATTCCTTGTGGTGGAGGATGACAACGGCTACCGACTGGTCACCTGACGTCACAGAAAAAACAACCATTCACATGATAGGTTATAAATGCAGAACATGTTGCTTGAAGGCCAAGTCGCACTGTCACGATTTGTGGCTACGAGTTAACACGAGTCCTGGAAAGTTATAACGCGTCACAACTCGTGACTCAAACTCGTGACAGTGTGACCGGGTCTTGAACAAACAACCAATGACATGTTTGGCTACTGATTCCCCTAACGTTAGCTTTCTAACCACATGTGTTAACACAGAATCTACCCGATCAACTCAACTACACTCCTTTACTTTATTATGGGATATGTGATTATATTTCCCTTATTTCCTCATTTACTACTAATTTGTAATCTTCGTCTATGACCCTGCTTGCGTGATTTGACATACGGCACAGCAATTGCACCATTCATTTACACAGCATGATATAATATATTCTATGTTTATCTCAATTTGTAGAGCACTGGGCTAGTAATGCAAACGATCATGCTATACTTCTGATACATTCCCTTTGATATCACCCATGTCCCCTATACATGCCACATCAATTGCTTTGATATCGTAGCTGACCTACATGTATGACCCTTTTAATTTTAGTAATGCAATTTTAACCAATAACCTTATGACCTTACAGTGGATATTCTGTGTGGCTTTGCTGACGTCAGTACCGAGGCGGGAGGCGTTGATACAGAGGATGATGAGGGGAGTCGTGCCTGGGTGTGCCTTGGGATCGAGACATGGCTCCACTGTCGCTTGTATCCCGATGGCTTCCCAGTGAAAACATAACATCTTGGTTAACTCAGCCGAGGCGTCCAACAGGGTCGTGTGGTTCCCAGAGTACAAAGACACACGAACTTGAAAAAAGAGCAATATATATTGATATGATTTAGACTGGATTGAACTGATTGTTAATATTTTAATTTCGTAATTCAAGTTAGGCTTTATAAACAATGTGTTGATTGTTGCACCATCCCATAACATTGACCAGATTCACATTGCCTATCTGTTTAATCAGTGTCTAGTTTCACATCGTCCATTATTAATCGGCGACAATAGTAAAACAAGTTTTAGGTATAAATGTATTTCTTTCAATCTGTAATATTGATAATTTAAAAAGTATTTTTTTTCTGTTTTATTTGAAATAAAAAAGTGTAATCGGAAAGATATATTTCCAACATTTTTCATGATAATGAACATTCAACTAGAACACTGACAGGTCAGTAAGGGCCCGTCTTGTGGCAATATATCCCCCATAATCATCAAGAAGCAATCTGCCCATATAGCTGAGCTTGACATCTGACATCTGGACTTCAAAAAATTCGCAAGGAAGCAAAATATACATTTTACAGGTACTATGATGTGATTCTTGTTTCCTTCCACCTCGCTATTTGCTGGGCTAACAGAAACGTTGAGAGTGCGACGCACAAATGATTGATCCAGAGAAAACAAATTAAGCAACAAAGCAACTTAAGAGCAATATCACACATAGTCCTTTAGGTCTACCTGATAATGCCAGATATAAAGTTTATTTTTGTGGAAGAATACATCACTCTGCGTGTGAATAGCACACGAGTGAATGTATACATCCGCGCAATTTAAATGAGTGTCATTCAGTAGACTTATCGTTTGCAAATGAATGCATTCTAATCTTTTTGGTGCAATATTATTTCGAATTAACGGTTTATTTCCCGGAAAACATGAATCGCACAACAAAAACACGTGGAAGAGGAATCAATAAGGTCACATCACCATACTGTTATGTTCGGTTGAAATCATCGAAACCTATTCTCCATTCAAAACTTTTTTAACCAAAAAATAGTTCCGGACTATAAGACAATGCATGCACAAAACGGGCCTGATCATGAATGGAAATATGCTACACCCAATTAATGTTGAAGATTACGTGCATCAACATTGTAAATTGTGGTTTTTAGTTATCATAATACAGTTATTACCTAATATTTACGATGCTGCAGCATCTGTTGCACACTGTACTAGTATTTAAGTGCAAACGGTAGATCTGGCACTCTTTAACGGCACCTAAATGTGTGACATTGGATATAGGCTTCAAAATGATACTGGTCCAATTGTTTTGGTAGTGTTTACAGATTGCTATGATTTGCAATGAGCCTGGTAGCTTTAGATAAGGCAACTAAAGCAGGAATATAACTGACATCTTTGTTGTTCTTTCATATTTGTCATACTCACCACCACTACACAAACCTATTGGTTAATACAATTGGTTATCAAAATTAATCACGTGATATAATTTAAAGATCGTAGGGTCTTATGTCATGCTTGCCAATATGAGGACTTTACATTGCTTGTGGCATTGAATCAATCCTTCAGGTAACATGACGCACACATTTTAGATTAGACTAGGTATGCTGGATTGATCGTACTACACGATAAATATTCGTGTATCTTGTGAAGGAATCGCATGTTAAAAATGCATCAGTATATAAAATGAACTTTATTTTACAACAATTATGAGACAAATTATTGCAACTTATACCAATCACTTTTGTTGGCCCGAGTGTAAGCGCGCGGGGGGTCTTAGTAAGGTTGGAAACCGGAGAACCCGGAGCAAACCCACTTTGGGGAGCGTGTGATCCCATTCCTTTTCACGTCTGATCGTGGAGTCCAACCCCAGCCGCCTTCGTGCGAGTGCGTTTTCCACTCACCCTGTAAATAATCGCTGCGTGTGCATAAATATATCAAAAAACAGCGCCGTATGACTTGCACTGGCCTATAGCTATAAACATGTTTAATTTAGACCGGTTTAATGTATAATCTGAAACACACGTTTTTCACACAAAGGTACAAGGGGGCGTTAAAATTCCAAGCGGAAGGGAGGATCTTCTTCAACAACATTTACTAGACCAACCCATTATGGCCATTATCGACGCAAGCCACGCCTCCTTCCAGATGTACAAAAGTGGTATATATTTTGAAGAGAAGTTAAGTTCTACCAGCTTAGGTCACGCGGTCCAGGTCGAGGGCTTCGGAGTTGAAGACGGAAAAGATTTCTGGATCGTCAAAAATAGCTGGGGTAAGTGTGGTCAAGCGGTTACGCTCATTTTCGCTCTTTGTACCTCTGGAATATATGTCAGATTGGTATCGGGTAAAAAAAACCTGACCAATCGCTTGGCTTATACCTGCCCTTTGATATTATAGAAGAGGGATATCCGACTTCAAGGCCATTCAATTTTACCTTTACGCGATCGCGTGATTCTTTTGACATACATAACGGATCAAACTATTCCTCTCGTGTCATACATAAGGTGTTGCACACTGAAAGTTCGATTTTGCTGTGACATATTCCACGGATGCACGGAGCGAAAGTGAGCGTAACCCCTGGGCCCGTATTCATGAAACCGTTCTCATGCTCAAGCATAGATTTATTGCTCAAACCAACTATCTTGTAGCCCACTTAAATCATGTCAAACGATCAAAACGTCAAGTGAAATCATTGAAAACCGTATACAACTTTAAGTCTCTTCTGAGTTTTTCCAAATAATTGAAAAAATAAAATTTTATTATCCAGTTATAACCGGAACAAGAAATTATATTTGAGCACAAATTCCATACTTGAGCATGAGAACGGTTTCATGAATACGGGCCCTGGAGTATCGAGGATGGTTGTTCGGAGATCAAAAGTAGCTGAGGCCACCCAGCCTGTCGTTTTACATTCATACAACTAAGTATGATATTTAAAGCAATTTTAGTGAATCTTTTATAAAGAAACAATGGTATCATGTCAGTCTACTCATGTGTACAATGCCTCTAAACAGTACATATAAGGATTCCGATTCCACCTCTAGATCATTAAGAAGCTGATTTAGCATAACTGAAAACTTCGTTGTTTTAATTGTGATAAAACAAATTTACATGTATGTCAAGTGTAGCCAATCTTGACATATTACTAATGGAACAGTGCTTGAAGTTATGGGACAATACGCCATGAAAAACAGAAAGTAAATGGCATACTTGCAAAATTTAAGTTTGCATCTTGGGTTGATATTTGATCGGATTTTTTGCTTTAAACTAATTACGAATTTGATTTGTTAGGAAATTTTGTTAAGGTGTTAATTTTTTCTCTTTTTTTTCCTGCATGTATAAACTGGGGAATACATGGATATATATTGATGAGCAGGAATAGAAATAATCAGTGCGGTATCGCCAGTGCTGCCTCATTCCCGACACTCGGTTAACTGTACTTGTCTGTTACCTGTTGTTGTACAATGTCGCCCTATCGGAAATTGACAATGAGATTCACAAGTTCCATAGATGCATTCACAAAGATGAAATATGATATATGAGGTAAAATATTATAATAAGATTACACATTATGCAAAGCTGAAACATCATACACATTAACAAAAGAGATATTATAGGAAAAAGTGACACATGATAAGCGAAAGAATTATATACTACTTACTATTTGCTAAGGATCACTTATATTTTTGGGTATATGTGAAAATAAATATTTTATTTGGTTTATACTAAGATTGTTTTTTAATAATTGATTGTTCTTTTAATTCATCATCATGCAAAAATTCTAAATATTGTAATTACAGTCGTAAAAAGAGCCACAGGCAAAGGGCTACCCTTAAAGTTGGTAACAACGAGGTATTCACTAAAAAACTTAAATTGAACAAAACTCATCCTAAATAAACAAACTGTTTAAGTATCGAGTGTGACGCCCATGAGCACCAATTACAGCTTCACAACGTCTGCGCATGCCCCGAGTGAGATCGCATATCCGGTTTTGTGGGATATCGTCCATTGAACTACTTAAGCTGTTCTCAGCTCCCGGAACGTTCTTGGCTGAACATTTCTGGCAGAGAGAGAGAGCTGTTTGCAGCATGTTCCACGTGATGGGATTAAGATCCGGCGAGCGGGCTTGCCAGTCCATTCGTTGAATAGTCTCTTGCTGTAGATACTGCTCAGTCACCCTTACTTTGTGTGGCCAATCATTATCGTCCATGATGATGAAGTCAGGGCCGATAGCGCCAGCGTCGGGACATAGGCATCAAGGATTTCATCACAGTAAATCCGGGCCGTAACGGTACCACTATGTAGGTCACTTTTCCCACGAAGGCTTATGCCTCCCCACACCATCACTGAACCTCCGCCATATCGGTCATGTTCCACAACGTTACCTGCCTGGAACCTCTTTCCACGTTGTCTCCATACTCTAACGAGCCTATCGATGAAGTCGAGACAGTTCCTAACTGTCTGAGTTGCTACCCGGGTACCAGAAGCATTTAGGAGGTCATTTCGTTAAGCTGTGGCAGTCTGGAACCTGTGACGCCTTGTCTGTACGAGCAAAAATTGGTCTTGGCGCTTCGTTGTAGCCCTAGAACGACCTCCATCATGACGTCTGGAAGGGTTTCCGTAAGTTTGGAAACGATTCCACATTCTTGCCACCACACTTTGAGACACACCATTGTCTGCTGCAACCTGACGTTGGGACATGCTAGCTTGCAGCATTCCGATGCCCCTATCCATTTCACCGTCATTTAATAGTTGTTTGTTTCGTATTTGTGCCATATAAAAACAACAACACGCAAAGAATATTCATGAAATTAATTTCCTTAAATTTTAACAACGCCTTACTTAGCCAAGCTTAGCTTTTGAAAGGGTTGTACGCGTGGAAAAGCGTGCGCTCGCATTTATGGTTGACTGAACACACCCACACGGGACGATTTGGAAGGCTAACATATTCGCCCAAAACAGTGCGGAAGGAAAATATGATATCCTTTCTAACATTTTCATTTTTTTATTTAAATATATATGTGATCCTTAGCAAAATGTGAGTAGTATATGTACAATATATGAGTTGACGCATGGTATACGAGTTGACGCATGGTATACGAGTTGACGCATGTTATACAAGTTGACGCATGATAAAAAGGTGACCTGATAATGAGGTGACCTGGTATATTAGGTGACAACAACATATACATGTATGAGGTTACACGGGACAAACGAGTTGACACATGCTATATGAGGTGACACAGGATAAATGAGTTGACATGCTATTACAGTTGACACATGTCATGACATATAAGGGAACATATGAGGTGACACAGGATAAATGATCATAAGTTGACACGAAATACGTATAAGGGGACACCTGATATATGAGGTGACACATGATAAATGAGTTGACACCTGATAAATGAGGTGACACAGGATAAATGAGTTGACACCTGATATATGAGGTGACACAGGATAAATGAATTGACACCTGATATATGAGGTGACACAGGCTAAATGAGTTGACACCTGATATATGAGGGGACACAGGATAAATGAGTTGACACCTAATATATGAGGTGACACAGGATAAATGAATTGACACCTGATATATGAGGTGACACAGGATAAATGAGTTGACACCTGTTATATGAGGTGACACAGGATAAATTAGTTGACACCTGATATATGAGGTGGCACAGGATAAATTAGTTGACACCTGATATATGAGGTGATACATGATCTATGAGGTGGTACATAATAAATGAGTTGCCACCTGATCTATGAGTTGACACAGGATAAATGAGTTGCCACCTGATATATGGGGCGACACATAATAAATGAGTTGCCACCTGATCTAAGAGGTGGTACAGGATAATTAAGTTGACACCTGATATATGAGGTGGCACATGATAAATGAGTTGACACCTGATATATGAGGTGATACATGATCTATGAGGTGGTACATAATAAATGAGTTGCCACCTGATCTAAGAGGTGGTACAGGATAATTAAGTTGACACCTGATATATGAGGTGTCACATGATAAATGAGTTGCCACCTGATATATGGGGTGACACAGGATAAATGAGTTGACACCTGATCTATGAGGTGACACAGGATAAATGGGTTGACACATGATCTATGAGGTGGTACAGGATAATTGAGTTGACACCTGATGTATGAGGTGGCACATGATAAATGAGTTGACACCTGATATATGAGTTGGCACAGGTTAAATGAGTTGACACCTGATCTATAAGGTGACACAGGCCAAACGAGTTGCCAACTGATATATGAGGTGGCACATGATAAATGAGTTGACACCTGATCTATGAGATGACATATGATAAATGAGTTAAGCGTGATATATGAGGTGACACAGGATAAATGAGTTGACACCTGATATATGAGGTGGCACATGATAAATGAGTTGACACCTGATCTATGAGATGACATATGATAAATGAGTTAAGCGTGCTATATGAGGTGACACAGGATAAATGAGTTGACACCTGATATATGAGGTGGCACAGGATAAATGAGTTGACACCTGATCTATGAGATGACACATGATAAATGAGTTGACACATGATCTATGAGGTGGCACAGGATAAATGAGTTGACACTTGGTCTATGAGGTGGCACAGGATAAATGAGTTGCCACCTGATATATGAGGTGACACAGGATAAATGAGTTGACACCTGATCTATGAGATGACACATGATAAATGAGTTGACACGTGATCTATGAGGTGGCACAGGATAAATGAGTTGGCACTTGGTCTATGAGGTGGCACAGGATAAATGAGTTGCCACCTGATATATGAGGTGGCACAGGATAAATGAGTTGACACCTGATAAATGAGATGACACATGATAAATGAGTTGACACATGATCTATGAGGTGACACAGGACAAACGACTTGACACATGATATATGAGGTGGCACAGGATAAATTAGTTGCCACCTGATATATGAGGTGACACAGGATAAATGAGTTGACACCTGCTATATGAGGTGACACATGATAAATTAGTTGACACCTGATCTATGAGGCGACACATGATAAATGAGTTGCCACCTGATATATGAGGTGACACATAATAAATGAGTTGACACCTGATATATGAGGTGACACAGGATAAATGAGTTGACACCTGATATATGTGATGACACAGGATAAATGAGTTGACACCTGATATATGAGGTGACACAGGATAAATGAGATGACACCTGATATATGAGATGACACAGGATAAATGAGTTGACACCTGGTATATAAGGTGAAAAGGATATAAAATCGGACACAGGGGGCATGAGATTACTAAGGACTAATATTCATTTATGATTTAACTTTTCTTGTTAATTATATTTTTGACACGTTTTACATTTCCTTTTAAATGTGATTTGCAAAATTAAAAAAAAGGGAAATTATTAATTGTATTTCTGTTGCATTTTATCTTTGAAACATTAACGCCACTACTCAATCCCAGTATAAAGATATCGATTTAGTATCCTTTACCTTTTTAGATTTAACAACTTGCGTAATAGCAAAAACCAAAAGAAAGGACAACAATCAGCTAAACTTTATCGGCATATACTGTTAAAGTGGTATTTCTCGCGTGTAGAAATATTCGTGGTTTCCTCCTTTAATTGATAGCGGTGTGGAAATGCTCGCGTTAACACTGGTTCTGTATCTATATTATTATGTCTATAGTATAAAATATTTAATCGCGTGTTGATATCTTTGCGCTGATTTACTCAACGCGTAAAACGCGAGCATTCCACCGTTACAATAATGTTCACGTTATACAGTATGTCATTAAGATGCAGATCAGTCACACCTTCCAACATTTTGTACATGCTTTACACTGTCATGAATGCTAGAAGCCACTCCTAAAGATCTAAAACAGTTTGCAAGTAGAGATACTAAAATGATAGACTATATAATAAAAATCAATTTACAATCTACAATAAATTCAGAAGTCAAAAATAAATTAAACTTTTTTATTATATTTAAATTTTGCGCTTTTAAAAACCATATACATAATAAATATTGTAGCTATCGAATTATCACGCTGGTGTCGTCTCACTTAACCAACTTTCCCAACTTTACTATAGGACAGGTAACTAGCTACTAGAGGACAATAGATGTTGACCCGTGGTCATCTATAGTCTGTTACAATTTAACACATAACAAGCAGTTGATTGGAATCTGTTTTATTCTTTTTATTGCACTTCAACTACAACATATATGAGAAACATGCGGATAACTGTACATTTTTGAAGAAGCATTTTACATGTAGTTAAGGAATTCATACAATAAACGATATTCTATCACATCGGCGAGGCATCACAAGATAAATATTTGTAAGCACAAAAGGACAGTCTAAGTTGAATACTTTGCTGATCAAGGCCTCGTGTCTTATAGTGAAAGGACGTAGCACCAGAAGTGAAGCTGATATCCTTTTCGTGACGTAGAACAGATACTATCAAGAAATGTTTCATTATTATGGTAGTATATATGTAACTTAATATTTAACGTTGATACATCTCTCCGACTTTTTCTCCCCTTGTTATATTTTCCTCAATAATATGAACGCATATACATATATATCCAATATTGGTTATGAAATGAATACAAATCATTAAGTACAGTTAAAAAACAAGAGTACCGCGGGGCGGAACAATATACGCCCGTTGAATGCCTTATAGTGTTATATACTTTATTACATTGAAATAAGATCTACATCATTCAAAGAGTGGTTAGCTGACATGCTATGAAAATGCAGGAGAAAATCTCCGGATAAAAAATTCAAATACTGAAATGAACAAAGGGCAATAACTTTTGCAAAAATCGTTGAATCAAAATTCTTTTCAAGCAAACACAACAACATATCATGATTATTAAGCCCACTAAGTTTCAAAGCAATCTGTCACAAAATTTAGGAGGAGATCTCCGGACAAAAAAATCAAATATTGAAATGAACAAAGGGCAATAGCTTTTGGAAAAATTGTCAAATCAACAATTCTTTTAAGGGAGACACAACTTCATATCATGATTATAATGTATACCAAGTTTCAAAGAGATCCGTTGAAAAATGTAGGAGGAGATTGCCGGACAAAAATCAAATACTGAAATAAACAAAGGGCTAAATCTTTTGCAAAAATTGCCGAATCAAAAAAAAAAAATTCAAGCAAACACAACAACATATCATGATTATTTGGCCTATTAAGTTTCAAAGAGATCCGTTGAAAAATGTAGGAGGAGATTGTCGGACAAAAATCAAATAAACAAAGTGTAAAGGGCAATAACTTTTGCAAAAATTGTCGAATCAAATTTCTTTACGGAAGACACAACTTCATATCATGATTATAATGTATACCAAGTTTCAAAGAGATCGGTCGAAAAATGTAGGAGGAGATTGCCGACAAAGTAAATATTATCACAGAAAGTATGAAGTCAATACTAACCAACAGTTACATCAATCTAGATGTAGGATTAAAGTGTAATGTGTAAGGCAACGGGTGTTTCTTGAGTAATAATATCTAGTGTAATTGAATTTGCCTAATTCTTCTGAAATCGTATATCTAATATAGTGAAATACATGTAACTTAAATACAAAAATATTCGACAATTTTGCTAAGATCTCCTATGCATTCGTATAGTCAGTGATAATCTTATAAATTCAAATTGCATAATTCTTACTAGTTCATATTTTTTTTTCTTTAATTGAGCTCTATTTGCCTATTCTATTCGTTCTTCGAGGAATGTAATAAATTATTTGCTTTAAATAATATCTGCCTTTTATAAAACATAGCAATTAAAATACTTGTATAAGTCAACAATACAATTGTAATTCATATACACTTTATGCATAATTTAAAAACAGATGCGCATATTCACTCAGATTTATTAAAAATAGAACTAGTCTTAATAGTACCTAGATTTCGAATTTGTACTGAATAATAACTTTCACAACATTCTATAGTAGTACATTTAGAAATAAATCAAACATGTAAAAATGGAACTTGACATATACCATATACCTAAGTTCTTAATCAGACAGATTTTAAATAGAATATAGCCAAATAACACCTCACCATAACTAAAATTAAAAAAAAATCTATGTAAGGACCATCACGTGATCAGTGAAATATTATCTCTGTTTGGTATCATTGGATACTCTTTATGGTATACAGGTAGAAATTTATATTGGCCAGGTGACCCTGAATGTTGAGTGTCGAACAATAGCCCTTATTATGTGTAATATTTAAAGTTTAGTTCATAAAAGTACAGATAACAAGAAATTATATATATATAAACCTTGTTTAATTAATATTCATTTATCAGGCACTTTAGCATAACAGAAAAAAACTTACGAAATAATTCCAAAAAATATTTACTTCACATGAATTTAATTGACTTTAAAAAAGCACTCCAACATTAGATACACCTTAAATATATAGGCTAACGATTAATTAGTTTCATTAAATTAATGTATATATTAAATATGTGTAAAAATGTCATGACGTAACAAACTTTAAAATATCCATAAAAGACACTACACGAACAATGACTTTCATACAGAACTAAGTATTAGCCACATCTTAAACATGGACTTACATAATACACCCTACACACAGTAAAGACACTACACGAACAATGACTTTCATACAGAACTAAGTATTGGCCACATCTTAAACATGGACTTACATAATACACACTACACACAGTAAAGACAAGTAAATTAAGTTCATGCTTCTCATAAATGCTGGAACCATTAACTAATCTGGTCAACATGATGTAAGATGAATCGGCGTACGTGATGACATCAATATGATCATTCGTTAACCTGTCCTTAAGCTGACCAAGGTGATAATCTAAACGTCAATATTTCTTCTTTTCCATCTTTATGGATCATTCATCAATCAACTTTCACAAATATAATCATGTCGTACATTTTATACATCAAGCAAAGGAATTTAGATATCAGCGCGTGCGTATTATGATAAAGCCACACGATCATGAACAATTTCTCACAAACCGGTATGGTGTTCCAATGGGTGTCGGATTAGAACCTTTTATGTATATCACTATCACCTTAAATTTTCGTGCAACTTTTTTTCTATTGAAAATTAAAATTATGTGAGAACATCCACATTACCGATGTGCTTACAAAAGAAGCCCAAAGGAGCTTTCCGGAAACCTGAGGGATGTTCAGTAGGGTGAATGTTTGAAGCGTTCTTTTGTCCGCCCGCGTACTATGTACTCAGTTTGCCGCAAACATTCGCGAGATTTCCAAACACAGAACAATCGTGAACATATGTTTCCTAATTCCGTTAGGTCCACAAAGCATTCACCAACAAAACTCATTACGTGTCAAAGGATTTATGTATGTCAATGAAGTTTGCTCATTGACACTCTTAGACACACGTGATTGTATTCACGGTAGCCTGATTTTCCTCAGCAGGATCTTCACTATCATACCAAAGTCGTACATATCATTGAATTGTTCGAAGTCTCGGGAGACTTGATGATGATCCATTGAAAATATTGCGTCTGTCACTCTCTGTAAAACAAACAAACAATGCTACATCATACGTTAGAGGGGGAATACACTGCAATAAACGTTTGCACAATACACTACCGGGGCAATACACGTTAACACCATACAGCAATAAACGTGTTCACAATACACTACAGGGGCAATACACGTTAACACCAAACAGCAATAAACGTGTGCACAATACACTACCGGGGCAATACACGTTAACACCATACGGCAATAAACGTGTACACCATACACTACCGGGGCAATACACGTCAACACCAAACAGCAATAAACGTGTGCACAATACACTACAGGGGCAATACACGTTAACACCAAACGGCAATAAACGTGTTCACAATACACTACAGGGGCAATACACGTTAACACCATACGGCAATAAACGTGTACACCATACACTACAGGGGCAATACACCTTAACACCATACGGCAATAAACGTGTACACCATACACTACAGGGTAAGTACACGTTAACACCATACGGCAATAAACGTGTACACCATACACTACAGAGTCAGTACACGTTAACACCATACAGCATTAAACGTGTGCACCATACACTACAGGGGCAATACACTTTAACACCATACAGCAATAAACGTGTGCACCATACACAACCGGGGCAATACACGTTAACACCATACAGCATTAAACGTGTGCACCATACACTACAGGTGCAATACACGTTAACACCATACAGCAATAAATGTGTACACAATTCACTACCGGGGCAATATACGTTAACACCATACAGCAATAAACGTGTGCACCATACACTACAGGGGCAACATACGTTAACACCGTACGGCAAAAAACGTTTGCACCATACACTACAGGGGCAATACATGTTAACACCATACAGCAATAAACGTGTGCACCATACACTACAGGGGCAATACACGTTAACATCATACGGCAATAAACGTTTGAACCATACGCTACAGGGGCAATACAGGGTTAGTACACGTTAACACAATACAGCAATAAACGTGTACACAATTCACTACAGGGTTAGTACACGTTAACACCATACAGCAATAAACGTGTGCACAATTCACTACAGGGGCAATATACGTTAACACCATACAGCAATAAACGTGTGCACAATTCACTACAGGGTTAGAACACGTTAACACCATACAGCAATAAATGTGTGCACAATACACTACAGGGGCAATACACGTTAACACCATACAGCAATAAACGTGTGCGCCATACACTACAGGGGCAATACACGTTAACACCATACGGCAATAAACGTTTGCAACATACACTACGGGGCAATACATGTTAACACCATACGGCAATAAACGTTTGAACCATACCCTACAGGGGCAATACACATTAACACCATACAGCAATAAACGCGTACATCATACACTACAGGGGAAATACACGTTAACACCAAACAGCAATAAACGTTTCCACCATACACTGCAGGGGCAAAACACGTTAACACCATACAGCAATAAACGAGTACACCATACACTACAGGGGCAATACACGTTAACACCATACAACAATAAACGTGTACACCATACACTACACGAGCAATACACGTTAACACCATACAGCAATAAACGAGTACACCATACACTACAGGGTAAGTACACGTTAACACCAAACGGCAATTAACGTGTACACCATACACTGCAGGGGCAGTTCACATTAACACCATACGGCAATTAACGTGTTCACCAAGTGCTATAGGGATTGTTTAGGGTTAAAAATACACAAGAGATCAATGGGAAGTTTCTGCATTTTATTTCAAGCGAACTAGTTCTAACAGATACAACTATAAGATTACTCGACTACCAAGTATAACAGTACATAATAATGATATCTTTGATCATAAAAATGTCAGGACATATGCTACCTAACTGTACTAATGTCGTGTTCTGAACTAATTATACTGTAACATGCATTTACGAATAGTTATCTGGACATTTCTACAAATAAACTACAGTAAAACCCCGTTTACTCGAACTCGTAGGGTCCAGATTAATAGTTCGAGGAATACATGGTTTCCGACGAATCAGAGGTTCGACCGACATCGTCATTTTTTAACAGGTGGGACAACAGACAGTACGAGCACTGCAACTATCGCGAATAGTAGATGATAGAAGAAAAGAGAAGTTTAATCAAGATGACAGCATTTTATGAGATTTGAAATAGCTTAACAATAAGAACATATAGCCACCGGTATTAAGAAAGTACATGTTGCTTGTGTAGCGTACTTGTCGTTTTGACATAGTCCGCCATACTGTAATCGGCTACGTTAAGTTTACGAAATATCAAAACGAGAGAAACTCTTTGATCATTTTTAGAATGAAGAAAATCCTGAATCCTTGTTATCATCATATTTATTGAAAACGAAATTAACAATCATGACGTAATCAAGTTTGAATATCTTTAAAGTTGGTCGGATTCCGCTATGTGAGTTCCGCTTATATTGCCATGTCGAAATATGGTTTTACACACCAAGTGAATTAACACTTACGCCAAATCATCGATGTCATAACTTCGTTTGGAAAAAAATAAATATGCACGAAAAATGATAATGCAGCTACAACAGGGTAACGGTACGGTTTCTTTATGATACTGCCGTTAATACTTTAATTAACTGACGTCTAGCCGACACCTTTTATAAGCACAATGAGCGTGGAACGCAGCCTGTGCCTCGAGACATTTCGAATGCAGTGCCGGTAACTGTGATGCACAGGTTTAATATCTGTCAGGCGTGACAGGTGATCACACCTGTTCTACGAACGGATAGGATTTAAACTATGACAATGTAGAGTCGAGGGCACATTTTTGTTCGAGGAATACGGGGTATTCGAGGAATGACGGTTCGACTAATCCGGGGTTTCTTTACAAAGAATATGTACGAACTCGGTCGAGACCAAACTAGCTGTTCGACAAATAAGGGGTATCCGAGTAAACCGAGTTCGACGAAGTGGGGTTTTACTGTATACTAAGATGCACTAGTATAACACTCACATCGTTCTTTGAAGAAATCTGTACGGATTCAGCAGAAATGTTTCCATGGACCAGATTGTGGCTGTGAAGGTAGACTAAACTTTCTGACAAACTCTGAATGATGTTGAAAGCGTCCCTCACACGTAACTCTCCAGAGTTACAAAGAAATTCCGTCAGCGGCTTACTCCCTTTCTTGTGGCGGAATGTTTTCAACATTTCCAAAACAACATTGGTCATTTCAGTCTCTGAAGAAAACAACAACAATTTCATATAACGATTTGCATTATGAAATCAAATAAATAGATTATATGTAGATTGTTCATCGTTTAAAAACAAGTTTCAAGCCTATGAATCAATATATTCACATATAGTTTCCTTCTCACATCAAAATTGACGAAATCTTTTCTTATTATTCATTATCACTAAATTGCCAACCTGTGGGAAGCGCAAATGAACTAATGTCATTATGCCTTTGAAATCGATTCCTTTAGTGTACCTCCAAGAGTGGTTAACCAAATAGATTCGAGTATTTGGCAAGCATTGAAAGAAAGGGGAACAAAATAGCAGTTATTTAAACGTTTATACATTTTTGCATCGAGAAAGTAAATCTTTAAATATGTTTTGCCTCACTTCGTGTTACCCGTAGCTATTTTGTTATGTGATATACTTTATGTGACTATCTGTATCGTCATAGTGAGTTTAGAAAGCTGTTTATACTGTGGAAACTGTCAAAATGGCAAATGTGTCAGAAAGCTCTTTGTTAAGATAAGTTTGGTATTTGTGCATACCCTATGACGGGTGACATTTTGTATTTGTTCCATTCATTGTAAGATTAGTTATCATTTAGTTATATTTGTGAGTGGCGATCTATTTACCGGATTTCGCGCCTTTGTAGCTCGAGTTTTGCTGCATTTGGAGCTGCAACAAGATATAGTGATAATAAACAAATATGATATTTCTGCAACAGAAAACTCTTGAAAACAATAGTTAAAGCAACAACAATCACGTAAGGTGCGTGGATCGTAGCTCAAGGTCCGATCGATTTTATTTTATTTTGAAATATTACATTATCGTTCCATAGATAATGTTTATTATGGTCCAATACATGTGACCTAGACCTACGGTTCCTGCAGCTGCAATCACGTTTATACAATCAAATGTCGACATAATGCCCCTCCTTTGATAGCCAATTTCATGATTCTAAACAATCCATTTTGTTTTCTCTTTATATTTTGACCCCCGCCCCCTCCCCTCCCCTTCATTGAATAATGTCAAATTCAGTCGAACGAATGGCAACACCATAAAGAGGTTCAAACGTTAAAACACATATTTAAATGATAACACAAAATTGTAAAAAGGATAACCTTATCTACTTAAATTGCATATCGGTTATATACGCCTTTTTCCTATTATGACTTGTTTTCCGTTTCTGTATTCTCAATGACCTAACGATTGGCCTATTCTAAATAATACATATAATCAAGAAGACTAAACACAGAATACTTTTCTCTTTTTCCATGTATTTGCAAATGTGTAGAGAAAGGGGTTGAGAGCCGAGTTGATTGGTAGGACAAAGACCATCACCCAGGCGTAGACATCACCCGACACACTACCTCCCAGTGACGTCCATATTCCTACAATACACATGGAATTTCGGTACTTGTAGTTAATAAACACGTAGCTGCTTTATGTTTGTGCTATCGTTTTGGTATAATAAAACAGATAAATATGTGATTTTAAGATATAGCAAGTTTCTGGTTCCCTTCGACCATTGACTCCCTCGGCTTTTCCTTACATAAGCATACTTACAAAAAAAATTGATAAATGTAAAGATAACTATTACACTGATAATTATTTTTATTACAGAATTGAAAAAAGAGACGTTCTTCTATACATACCAAGGACACCAATAGGAAACCAGCAGAAAAAGTCGGTAGCGACAACTGCAGTGAGTGCTCGTGCCACAGCGATGTCTCTGTCCTGTTTGTTAGTCATCCTCCTCAGTGTCATGTGGGTCCGACTCTTTCGGTAAATCACAACTTGACAAACTGCAATCACAATGAAGATAACAAAGTTCAGTCCAACAAAGATGGCGACTGAATATCCCGAGCCAGGTGTACTGGAATCTGACAACGGAAGTGCAAGACATACACCGGAAGAGCTATAGAACTCTCCCTTGAAGTAATCCTTGAAGCTAGAAACCGGAAGTACGGCTATAACTATGGAGAAGATCCATATGACAACAGATGTCCCTATAGCAGATCTCTTTGTAAACTGCTTTAATGAATGTGGAAACACAATTGCCGCAGTTCTATCAAGAGTTATAAAGAGGATGACAAAAGTCGATGCTTCACTGGATATTGTTGATAAAATGCCACTCGCTGTACATGTAATACTGTGTCTCCAGGTCTCTTCCTCCCACACGTAGCGATCTCTGTACGCGGCATCAGCAACGCCAATACTAATCATATAGACACCCATAAGGATATCGGACAAGCTCAGGTTGATGACGAAAATGGAGTAACTTTTCATCAGATTACCCCGATCGTACTTCAGTCGGTATACCAATACAAACAAATTGCCGAAGACTGCACATAGTCCTATGATCCAAAGAGCTATTCTCAAAATGGACAGACGGATTAGATCTGTACACGAGGAGATACTGTCACGAGGGGCGAAGCAATTCGGATCAGTTACCGAGACAGGTTTGGCACAGCAAAGCGTGTAGGAATCAACGTACAAATAGCCAAGACTTGTAAGTCCTTTAAATATGTGTTCTGCTAGCTGAATACGATTGTTCCGAAGATCCAGTGTCTTGACATAAGCTAAATTGTTAAATGCGTCATGAGCAATCCAATTTATTTGGTTGGAGCTGAGATTCAAATACGTTAAGGCATCGCAGTCGACAAATGTGTCAGAGGATAGATTGTTTAGATGAGATCCAATGAGGTAAAACTCTTTCAGTAAGTGCAAACCTGAAAACGCAATTTCATCTAAGGTGACAATAGGATTATGATTCAAGGTTAGATATTTTAACCTTAAAAGCATTGCAAATGTATGGGCGGGTAAATTAGTTATGTTGTTATGGCTGATGTCAAGGCTTATGAGAGAGTTGAGTCCAGTCAGAACTGAACGATTACTAAAGGATAACGAATCAATGTGGCAGTGCTGCATAGAGAGTACGAACACTGCAGGTAATGGTATTGGAAGATTATCCGTCCAATCATTAAGACGTATTTGTATAGTTAGTCCTCGCAACGTTACGGGAAGTTCGCCAAATATTTGAGATTTATTGACTTTTTTGTCAACACAGTGAAATATTAGACCTTGACAGGAGCAACCGTCCGGACAGATGACGTCACAGTGTCGCTCGTCATCAGCTCGCGGACAATGACCAACTCCGTCACAGACCTGACTGAGCGGTATACACTTTCTACTGCCATGGCATCTGAAATGACCAGGACAAGTGTAGGAATCTGAAAAGCAAGAGGGAACATAAATATAGCATCGATAAAATAATGGTGCACAAACTCAGCATACATCAATTTGATATAACTGAACATTATACTGTCATATCTTTTAATAGCAAAGTTTTACTTTATACACAAACAATGTACGTATATGTATTTAAGGTGTCGCAACGTTTCAATACCAACTGGCCCTTTTGTCAAGCTATGGCTGATTGAGCGATTTGTATTGTTTACCTGTGCAACATTGTGACGAAATAGTCTATTTCATATGTCACTCGACACGGGACGTTTCGCCTATCGATAGAGATTGTATACGCACTGTTCTTAGTAAAAATACAAATTGTGCACTTAGTCATAGCTTGACAAAGATACCAGTCGGTCTTGAAACCTTCGTCCAAACAGTTGCATATTCCGTCATTCTGGTCTGGTTACTTACTACAAAGTTGTTCGTCTTCGTTGTTTGGACAGTGCGGTACGCCATCACACAGAAACCTGACATGAAGGCAGTAGGAGTCTGGGCATTTCATGAAGTTTTCTGGGCAAGAAATTTTTTCTGAAAGGAAATCAACAAACAGATTGAATTCTGTAAACAGATACCGTGCCAGTAGTCATGTTTATAAACACTTGGGTTTCCAGTGATTTTTGCCAATATTTTTTCACATCAAGAAATAAATCGTCAAGATACCTTTTCAAGTATCACAGACGTTGTGAATCGTGAATAAACACCATCACAGAGAAGAAGAAAACATCAAGATCAGAAAAGTACAAAAAAGTTCACCCAAGATCAATTTGTCTCAATCGAAAACGTAAACAAATGGATGCGCATGAATACACTGACTCTAAACAAGATAAAACTTAAAATTAGGATGGTCCCATACTGCTTCTGTCTTTCAGGTCGTTCTCCTGAAATTGTGAGTGTAATCAAACACAATATCCAATGTAGATCGTAGCGACTCATTTCTAGGTAAAATGCAAAGAGCAACAAGGGAACAAGACTAATGTGTCTTGCAAAAGGATACATGCAGTCACATGCTAACCTCTGACGTAATAATCCCTACGACCTTAGTTTGTTGACCTCTGAACAATGAACTACCGCAAGATATACATGTATGACTCTCGAAACAGAGGTGAACCGAGAGTTATATTTACCACAATTTTGTAGATGTGTCAGATCTCTGCAGGTACTCGGCTCACCAGTGACGTCAAAGTCCATCAAACAGCGATGATGAGGATAATAACTCATTCCATTCTGACACAGTCGCTGCGGCTCCAAGTATTTTGGGTCGATTAAAGTTTTATCTATGAAAGCCAAAGTAAAGTTAACGTTAACAACCATGAAAATACAAGGACATCAAAAGCGATACAAAAGGACAACAAAAGGAAATGAACAGACTACATCATCTGTAGAATTATATCATCATAACAGAATAAAAGAACCTGGAAGTAAAGAAAAAAAGAGAATACCGATATATTAACTCATGACCGTTGAAACTAGGGCAAAAAACGATCTACAGATTTTGTAGTGGATGAAGAATCAGACCAGGTGTCCGGAATGGTAAGCGCCTTTACATCTCGCTTTGCAAATCCAAGTCCATTTCCAGAAATGTCATGTCCTCGAAGCTAGAACTGGAGTAGTGACTCCGGAAACCTCACGACTATTCATGGACAGAACTCAAAAAATCAATATTTATATTGCACAACTCTAGAGCCTGTGATTAATATCCATATTTTTCTTAATATACGTATCCTGATGATCAATAGATTACCTGTGTTAAGCAAACGTTTCCTGACGGCGAGACTTCACTCTACGGCAAGGATATTTATGGTTGCCATCGTGGTCAGCTATGTAATTTTAATGCCTGTCACGTTTGAAATTTTGTTCACAATCCAACCACGATTTTTTCTCTCTCTTTTTTGTAATGAGGTTTAACGTAGTTATGCTTTATTTGGTGTCTCCCTCTTAACACCTTTTGCCCTTTTGTATCGATTGTGAGTTCACATGTGTCCCTGTGCGTTGGCGTAATGATGTTGATAGAGAGGTTCCCAACAGAGCGGTATCTGGTTATCATGTTTATCCCGAGCTAGGTAACTTTCAAATCGCATGAAAACAAAAGGGTTACCGAGTGTCTTTTAGAATTTGAAAATAATTACGTAGAATTAGATAATTATGATTATTAACCATCACAAGTTTGGAGACACTTTTATCCCACAATGTTAAGATTTTATAAGTACTAGAAAACCATATATTTCTCTGAAAAATACCTCTTCCTGTTTTCGATATGGGAAACTATTGCCGTAAACTATAATGTCACGATGAGAAATGGCGGCGAAAATATTGATACTTTACGTCCTTATAAGAAAATTGACAAATGAAATAACGCTTGGAGTTAATACACTAGTGGGTAACCACCAACAGACTTAGCAACTCCTTATAGGTTTATCTATAGTTTTTGAAAGGTTGATATAATAGTGTTACCTTCCGTGCACACGGGTGGGGTAATGCGTAGTACAGGTCTAGATTCGTCGTCCCCTTGTAGTTTGATCCAGCGGATAGGTACATTCGAACTATTCATAAATGTGCGCGTCCCTTGGCAGACTGGATGATGTACTGGTGGATCTTGATAACAGCTTTTAAACGAAACAAATATTGGACGTTCTATTCATATTACACGTTTAAACATTTCTATCTTGTACAGACTCGGCTGACAATCACAGTAAATGCATGTGTTATATAAAAATAAAGTTTATAATATGCATCGTGTAACACATCTTGTATTTCGTTCCGCTACAAATGTTTACAGTCTGTAATATTTACCAAGATGCGCACGTATCACGAGAGAGAATAAAACAGTCGTCGATGATTGAATGTGTTGTGTTCCCCATGCATCCAGTTTTAAATGACATGTCTAGTGCGGACATGAAACATGGTGTCAGACGTGCCAGTCAGTGAATACTGTCGTTACTACGTCTGTAAGTAATGTCAATGAATAGTGACGGTCTGAACATTTTGTATTGAAACATGAAACAGACGCTCAGGAACACGTGCTCGACGAGAACCCGCACTCTGAATCATTTGAATGAGATATTGAAAACGAGGGTGAGAGGCTTAACACTATTGGTATAAATACAAATACTACAAGCATGGCTCTAGAACGACTCCTTCCTCCGAGCAAAGTAACCTTTAGCACCAAAACGGGGGCTAATCTTGCGGAAAATTGGAGGAAATGGAAGGAGGAATTTCTGCTGTTTAGCGAAGTGCCCCAAAAGGTAAGAGCAGATAGAAAAACTGAAATGATGAAATATTTTATTGGGCCTGAAGATCGTGAGATATATTATACTCAGAGATAGGGAGGGGACGAAACCACACGAACTGTTCAAAATGCATTGGATGTTTTTGACAGATATTATGAGCCAAAGA
The DNA here is from genome assembly GCF_002113885.1 of Mizuhopecten yessoensis. Lineage (NCBI taxonomy): Eukaryota > Metazoa > Mollusca > Bivalvia > Pectinida > Pectinidae > Mizuhopecten > Mizuhopecten yessoensis. The sequence goes on from NW_018405507.1 coordinate 38,418, forward strand.
AAAACGAGACTGTGGAACGCCTTAAGTTCAATATCAGAGTACAAGGGGAGGAAACTATGGAAAAATCAACCTATAAACCAAACAACAGAGCAAATAATTCGGGGCAAGAAAAGAAATGCAAGTTATGTGATAGGATACATGAACACAAAAAGGAAAAGTGTCCTGCATAAGGTCAACAATGCAGAAAATGTAAGGGAATGAACCACTTTGAAGTGAAGTGTAAAGAATTCAAACCGAAACCTTATTAACAGCCATTGAGAAGAAACACACAAAGGGTGCACAATGTGGAGGAACAGTCAGACTGTAATGAAGATTATTTTGAACTATATACAATTACACAACAGAACTCAGAATGTATTGTGCCTTCAGTTAACTCCAACAATCTGATGGCAAGGTTACATATAGGTAACCAACAGGTACAATTTCAGTTAGACAGTGGTGCACAGTGCAAACAACAGTTATTTCCAAAGGAAAATGTGTTCTCAAGGTTGTCAATAAAAATAAATGGCACTAAATTCAACCTAGATATTTTCGTAGTGAAAGGAAACTACACACCACTATTAGGAAGCAGGAATATGGTAGGCATGGACCTGATTCAAGTTCGTTATGAGAACATTTTGGCAGTGGGCCAAACAGATAGTGTCATGTCAAGTGCCTTAAGTATTAAGGACATCACTACAAGTTTTGCTGAAATTTTTGAAGGAAATGGCTACTTAGAGGGACAGTATCACCCTATTACTGATGAAACAGTACCACATGTGGTACATCCTCCTAGAAAGGTACCAATTGCACATCGCGATAGAGTGAAAATTGAGCTGGAGAGATTGAAAGATTTAGGTGTGTTGACGCCTGTAACTGAACCTTCACCATGGGTGTCAAGCATGGTTGTAGTTGTTATACTCAACAAGCTCAGGATTTGTATTGATCCAAAGGATTTAAATAAAGCTCTGAAACGTAGTCACTACCCTCTACCGACAAAAGATGACATACTGCCAAAGCTCCACAATGCTAAAGTCTTTAGTGTCCTTGATGCCCGTTATAGTTTTTGGCATTTTGAGCTGGATCGAGAAAGCTCACTGCTAACAACCTTTAATACGCCATTTGGCCGATATAGACGGTTAAGAATTGGTTTGTCCACAGCTCCCGGGGAAATTCAAAGGAGGTAGGACCAAGCTGCTGAAGGCTTAGTAGGGGTTAACAGCATAGTTGACGATATACTTGTTTATGGTGAAGGTGATACAGGAGGAAGCAACTAAGGACCATGATAAGAAGTTGCTTGCTTACTGGAGCGATGTCGTGAAAGAGGTCTAAAACTGAACAAGGATAAGTTACGATTAAGGCAGAAGGAGGTGAAATTTATGGGACATCTCATAACTGCTGAGGGTCTGAAACCCGATCCAGAAAAAGTACGGGCAGTGCTAGAAATGCCCAATCCAACTGACGTCACTGGAATCCGACGTTTTCTAGGGTTTGTGAATTATCTAGACAAACTCCTTCCAACATTGAATGACAGATGTGAACCGCTACGCAAATTGACAGTACAAAATGTGGAATGGTGTTGGTTGGAAAACCACAGTAAGGCTGTGCAAGACATTAAACGATTGGTCACTTCGTCACCCTTACTTAAATCTATGGCCAAAATGATGAACTGAGACTACAATGTGATGCCTCTGAAAAAGGCTTAGAAGCCGCCATAATGCAGATGGGTCAACCTGTGGCGTATGCAAGTCGTGCACTGACAGATGTGGAAACGCATTACGCACAAATCGAAAAGGAACTACTAGCAGTGGTTTTCGGCATGAAAAAAATCCATCAGTATACATATGGGAGACCGGTAACTGTACAGGGTGACCACAAGCCATTAGAGATGATTCTTAAGAAATCTCTACAAAATGCACCAAAACGCTTACTGCGTTTTCTACTGAGGCTGCAAAAGTACAACTTTGCACTTACGTATAAGAAAGGTGAAACTATGTATCTTACTGAGACTCTGAGCAGGGCATATCTTGATGTCGGGGACAAAACAGCTCAGCTGGATGATACAGAGAGACTGTAAATATGGCACAGTTCTTGCCGATCTCGGAACCACGACTGCACGAGATACAGAAGGAAACTAGCACAGATGAGTCGTTACAAACTCTCGGGGAAGTCATATTGGAAGGTTGGCCTGAGTCCAAGTCAAAGACACCTGCTCTCGCGCAACCATACATGTACTTCATTTGCGAGATGAACTTGCGGTCCAGGATGGAATTATCTTTCGTGGGCAACGCGCTGTGATTCCTAGGACACTGAGAGCAGATATTATGCAGTCTTCGCATGTTGGAGTCGAAGGTTGCCTGCGGAAGGCGCGTGAAACAGTTTATTGGCCGAGGATGAGCTTTGAGGTACGCGACTATATAGAACAGTGTGGTGTATGTTGTGCATTTGACACAAAACAACCGAAAGAGACTTTAATCTCACATGGTGTACCAGATAGGCCTTAGGCTAAACCCGGGTCAGATCTGTTCTATTTTGATCAGAAGAACTATCTAATTAAGAATTGATTATTTCTCAAATTATTAGGAAATAGACTACCTACAGGACACCACATCGAAGACGGTCATCCGAGCCTTACGTAGTCAGTTTGTGCGTCATGGAATACCTGATATTCTGTGTAGTGATAATGGTCCTCAGTTTAGCTCTGATGAATTCCTGAGTTTCAGCAAAGAATGGGAAGAATGGGAACTCGATCATGTTACCTCGTCGCCAGGTTACGCCCAAAGCAATGGAAAATTGAAAAAGCAGTCAAAACTGGTAGGAGGTTAATGAAGTTGGCTAAAACTTCACACAAAGACCCATTTCTGGCACTCCTTGATTACAGAAACACTCCGTCACAGGGTATGGACAGTAGCCCTGTACAGCGTCTCATGAATAGACGCACAAAAACACTGATGCCGACGAAACCAGAAGTTCAGATGTCGTCAAATGCTAAGAAACAGTTGAAGGGTGTTAAGGAACGACAGACTTTCTACTACATTCAAACTGCGAAAAACCTGAAACCTCTAGGTAATGGAGAAGTTGTTAAAATAGCTCCACATGATGGTATGCTAAACAACCAGAAAACCTGGAACGTGGTGCTGTAAAGGAACAAGTTAACAAGAGGTCATATGACGTCACCACTGAGGATGGAAGAACGTATCGGCGAAACCGACGTCATATGAGACTGTCAAATGAACTTCACGCCGGAAGTTCAGGATTTTGGACCGAATGTGGAAATGGAGAGGGAACCACATGTTGCTCAGGAACCATATGTCGAGACCAATTTGGTACCAGCACCTAAATCACCACCAAACATGTGTATCTGGACCAGGTCAGGCAGACAGGTGGCTCTTCCTTCGAAATTTAAAGATTACTTACAGTGGAATAGTTCTAATTACCAATAATGACAATATAGTTTTTGTGCAGTAGAAACTTTAGGACAAATTCTTTATAAACTTTATCAAAAAATATTCTTGTAGAATTTAAAACTCATAAATTCCTACCTAGAGAATATGTCGTATGAATTTCTAGTCATTTCAGTCTTTAAGTGAATTTGTCATTTAATTCCGTCTAAATTTTAAAAATTTCTTAAGTATTGAAAGTTATTTTACCCGAGTAGACGCGTAGGTAACAAATGAGTAAATTGAGCAAGGCTAGGTACCTGAAACACCTTATCGAAGAGTATAATAAATAGAATAGCTCCTCATATAAACTAACTGTATTGTTGAACAGACATATTTATGATGACAGCAATAATATGGTATGCGTACATTCTTCAGTGACTCGTTAAAGGAAAGTATACAAAAACTTACGCACTGGGGAGGCAATGCTAATTCAGCAAGAAAATGTATGTAAGACATGAATGACCCCTTGACCTTGTAGTTGAACTATAAATAGCTTGGCCTTGGCGCTAGGATCCTCCAAGGTATGCTCATATTTGACCTTTGTATGAATTTTGAATAAAATGTGATAATAAAGGAAATCAGTTAAACCATGACGATATATATCAATGGAATGAGACGGACGTGGGTAACAANTAAAAAAATACCCCCCCCCCCCAAAAAAAAAATAATAAAAAAAAATAAAAATAAAAATAAAGATAAATAAAAAATGGCAGGGGCACGATTAAAAAACCTTAGGCAAATCTAGGTGCTTCGGAGTTGTAACTGTACCACCACATGTGACACTCAGTTTAACTACACTGAATATACTGACCCTAAAGGCTCACAGATGCTTCCGACATTTCCACAGTAGGTTAAGTTTTGCATGTGTCTCCCGTCCCACTCGCTAGAGAACTGGATATATACTTGCTGGTAGTAGAACGGTAGGTAGCAAAGCTCCACTAGTTGGTAACAATCCCGTGAATGTTTGATTAGAGCTTCGAGGATGTGTTCACTTTTGTATTGGACAGAGACAGGTTGTTCGTTAATCAGCATGATGGTTGTATACCCGGTGTCTCTCGTACTGAAATAGCAGTTTTCCTGTTCTGCCATCGTACCGATTAAAGCAGAGAACGGCCAGGTCATCAGTGCTACGTCATCTCTGTATGAGCAGTGGACAGCTTCATAACCTATTGACAACATAAATATGTGTTACCGTTGTCGTTATAATGTAGTAACTATAGAATGAGTAACATTCTACACACTGACAGGCTGGTGTCATAAGACGATTGGTTATACTCATAGTTAGCTGAATAATAAAGAAGTCTAACATCGGCCAAATAGCAGTTGCTTTTCTTTTTCTTTACAACTAAGGTCAATATCGCCAAGTAGACAACTTGATTTTTTCTTTTTTCAAAAGTCGAAAAAGAAATTAAGACAAAAAATCGTTTAATGTCAGAAGAAAATTTTGTGTACCATTAAACACGATGATTATATCTGGCTGGTGATTTACACACAGCTTTCGTTCGGCGCATAATTTTTTCAGTTTCGTTAAATACGTATTTTCACTCAGTATTAAATAATCATATAGGCGTTTTATATGGTATCAGTTCTCTTTTAACAAACCACTTCGCAGCCGTGTGAAATTGAAGGATTGTTGTTTCCACGAATTTCTCAAAATAACCGAAACACTGATGCAAACATTGCCATAAACAGTGAATCAAAGAATTAAACATAGACAGCTATGATATCACGTACGTTGTTTTACCTTGTATGTGAAAATGTACCATTTGAGATTTAGAGACAGTTAGGAGTGTTGTTAACTTACTAACATATATTCATCCATGTGTTAAATAGTGTACGCAATGCAAGTGATGGTAAAGTTATCTACCACATTACTAATTTTTCGAAATCCGTAAAATATTGAGTTTATCAAAAAAGACAAGTTTATATTATTTAAACTAAGGGAAGATACTTAAGAGAAATATTGCCTAAAATCAGGCCATATGTCCTGCCGGCAAATGTCTCAACTTAATTGTTACATAATGGTTATGATGCAATCATAAGTATCGTTTCAGAAAATACTTGTTTTACTGGTATCGTCCCAAACAAGAATATAATAACATATCGGTACCTAATATGGATCGAAACAGTTTAAACAACAGCTGAAAGATCTTCAGTAGATATCGACATAGTTAATTATCACCATTTTCTAGGTGGAAGAAATTATATATGTAACTATCATGTCAGTTTTGTATGTGTTGTGTAAAACGTAAGGTCTTAATTTAACCTCCTTTATAGTAACTTGTGTGATTATCCGCTGCCGTACATAACACGTACAATACATTCATGCGAGAAAACAGTGTTACTTTTGAAGTTAGGATCATTATTGAGAAGTGAAATTACAGTTAAGTTCTATTTGTTTGCATTATGAAATTTTCCTATTTTGAAAATTTACATTATTCGTGGTTTAGGTATTCCAGTGAGTAGAATTGCGCAGTTAAAATTCATTTCGGGTCGATTATTAAAAGTAAAATAAGTGGATATTTTCACATCACAAAATACAGCATTTGCAGCACGTATAACATTTAAAGTACTCACCATTGCTTGCAAGGTGCACTCTTACCAAAGTATCATTACACATTCGCTCGTGACAATGGGTCGAGCAGGAATATGTTGGGTTTCCAAGGTAACAGTCCTTCTCCTTCTCATCACTTCCGTCATAACAATCAGGAATCCTGTCACACATTCTGTATAAAGGAACATGTCTCTTGGATGGACATGGCCATACGGTCTGTATCTGCTTAGAATGACCTAGAATGGACCGTACCATTTTAGTAGAAGAACTATTGGAAGTCTTTCCAAAATTTGGCAATAAGCTGTAAATAACATATCTTAGTTCGGCCCACTTCATGTCGTTAACTGACCTTTCCGTATTTATTTCAAGCTATATATGAGTTCTTTTTATAGAAAGTAACAATCACATTTACAATCAGTTAAGTTTTCGCGACTTCTACTTTTCTTGGTTGTGTTGCAATCGAGAAAACTGTACTCGCTCATTAACAGAAATACAGGATGTTTCTCAAATGAAATTGAGATTTTGCTTTTAAGCGAGGGTTACATGAGTTCAAAACGAAGTTTTTGAGAAGGAGACCATATACAATTTAATATAATCGTAATACAATGTATATCGCTTCTTATAAACGTCTGGTAAAGTTTTTTCATGAAATGATATATTTATGCAAATCTCGGGCGCGTGATTCGATGTTATATATGTAATGGTACCTACCGTTACATGTTGTTGACCATTCGTCCGATCCGTCCGCACACTCCTTCTCACTATCGCAGACGTCATAACCGGCGATGCATTGGCCGTTATGGCATGTCCACTGACCCGACAAACAAGTCGACTTAACTACCGAAAATATCAAAGTACAATTACAATATGTCATAATGTAATAATGTTCACATAGCTTGGTTAATCAATATATAGAGTATCTGCATTAGTTTCCACTGCATAACCCAATATCATGACGTCACTTATGTTGAAAAAAAATCTTTTTGTAGAGTCCTTCCATTGGTGGAAAAAGTAAATGCTGAAAAACGCAATGCGGCCTCACATTTTGTTTGACGGCATCATGGTCAACTAGATTAGGTGGCTACTGAAGATTGAATCAAACCAACTGAACGGGGAATTAAACATAGATTCAGATGTAAATGATGTTAAACATGCTTGAAACTGATGAATTTCGTGCAGATTTTTTTGTTTTTTTTATTTGGCAGGTTTTCGGTCCTTTTGGCAACAGCATTCAAGTTGTTTGAAAATGTATGTTTTCGTGCTGCTGAAGATGTTCTGCTTCGATGTTCCGCCATGGAAAGGATATGTCTCAAAATATCAAAATAAAAAAAATAAAAAAAATAAAAAACAGGATTAATTACCTTCATTTTGATTAGAAGTAGGTTGTACACTGATGAGGTCATCTGTGTAATGAAAACAAAAAGGGAAATTTTATTCGTTTCAATTGTTTCAATGTCAGTATCTTTTAATTTAGAATATCCTCGGCGAGTTTATTATAAATTCCGATGGAAAGGTAACCCGTTTAGATTATTTTTATCGGGCATTACTTGCTTAATATAACATTTATTGGCGCAAGATTGAGGAAAATATCCCCCATCACCTCAATTCATCGTGAGCTGATGACGTCATCTCATTGATAAAGGTGACGTCAAAATGAGTGTTATAACATCGTACATGTTATACATTAAGACTAATTAATAGCTATATAAATGTAACAATGCATATAACGGCGTTAAAATGAACTCGTGACAAACTTACAACAGTTACGCTCCTCCGATCCGTCATAACAATCCTGGTAAAAATCACACACCAAGTTCAACGAGATGTATTTTCCATTGTCACATCGGAAGTTTACCACGTTAGTCTCGCCTGTAGTAGAGAAGTGTCAAGAGCAAGAGCAAAATAACTTCATTTTCTAGTTCCTTTTACATGATATGTTATAAATGGCATATTGATCTCAGTTCACAGACAATGGACGCAATTGAAAGTTACTCAAAAATGTTTCTATAAGATAAAACTAAATACAAGTGTTCAAGGGAGATAATTATAAGCATAATGTGTCATGTTATATAGACCGCTAAGAAGAAGCAAGACAGAGACGGACGTCGGCTTACTAGTGGACGTCTGGCATGCTTGACTTTCGTCTGATTGATCCAAACAATCCGGATGATGGTTACACACAAAGTAGGACAGGATGTACTCCCCTGTCTGGGTACACCGGAACAGGCGGTCAAAGACGTCCGGACTCGTCACGTTTACGTCACTTGATTCAGGTATACGTGTAGCTGGAATATAAGCTGACGGCATCATATTTCCAAAATACGTGATTGTACGTTAAATGACATATTTTGTATTAAACATCACATCGAAATACACATATGACATGTTACTGCATTAATTTATTCATATTTATTCTTCTATTAATTATATTTATGATAACGCGTCATTGGTACTTTTTTGGTGTGTATCAATCAGGTAATTACTGGTGAAAAGCTTCAGCGAATGTATGTACATTCTCTAAAGTGTTATATTGGACTCTACTATCAAAGTAGTAATACACATTCAATAAATGATAATATTGATACAATTTAACCATTCTATTCCTTTTTGTAATGGAAAGCAACGCATTTCCAGCATTAGTACGTCCCTGTAAGAATGAGTTATATAACACTAAAAGTATTGCTTTGTGTCCTCTGTTGTAACTCTAGGAGTCTTAAAGTGTATCAATTATAACTGATTTGATGCTAAATCGTTTTGATATGTGCCGTGTGTGTTTGTCTCCTATGAGTGTTTCTATGATAACATCAATTATTATTTATAAGTGATATGTTAATATCATTTCTAGACTTAGGAACAAAATGAAGTGAAATATTACATAAAGAAAACTTTTAGATATAACCAAATGGGGTGACGTGACCTGTGTATGAGGCAGACATGTTAATTAAACATTTCTGTATGCGGAAAGCAACTATCAGTTCACGTACGCTGTTGTTCCGTTTCCACCTCCTTTTCGATGGAATCTAGGCAGATGGAATACCACGTAAAGCAGCTACTGTATACCCAGTTACTGAAAGTATCCCCTCTGGTAGAAATAGATACACACATGCTCTGCTGATCCTCATAACCGTAGTCCATCCTGAAAAAGTGGTTTGAAGCATTGCTTTCTAGAACATGTTTGATGAAGAATAGTATAAAATGGTACGAGTTGAAAAAAAACCTGAAGGTGTCACCAAAACATGTCAGCGGGACATATGAAATATACAGCAATTTACAATTTTAAAAACAAACCAACAAACTTATTTTGTATCGTAAACGGCTTTATCATATGTGAGAATTTTGCTGGCATCACGTTTAAATATTCGGGTTATTCATCTATACTTTGTTAAGCTTTCTGCATCGGCAACAACAATTTTAATAGGTGCTACCAAGACAAGCTGTGATCCTATTTTAGTAATGTCATTAAAAATGAATGTAACGTAAAAGTCATTTTCAATGAAAGAAGTAAACATACAGCACTGCTAAATGTTTAAAACAAAACACAGGAAATACTTACCAGGCTGTGAAAGTCAGTCGTTTAGACATTTCTCTTTCGAAGTCTTTCCATTGAAAGTTTCTTTTTTCATTGATCAGTTCTGTTTCAAATTCAATGATGACCGACAAAAACATCGCAAACACATTAATTTTAAATATCAACGCAATCACTTAAAAATATACATCACGTTGAACGAAACTCAAACGAAATCTTGTTAAATATCCAAAAGGTTCCCACTTCCATGCTTTATTATGGAGTATTCACACTGACAGATTTATGTTGGCCAGAATAAACCCCCGTATTGTTATAAAATGAAATGAATTACCTTCATTTTTGTTTAATCTGTGGCCTGCATTTGTTATTTGGGAGAACAATTGGGTGATTGCATAATATAGTTGGCTTACGCAAATTGCAGACTGGGGAATCTAATTTCTATACACATGGTAAATAATACATACACATTCTAATCTCAATGAAATACATTAATAGAGACTGTTAAAGAATTTGAAGTGTGATTTATAAACTTACGAATCGGGAAATGTGGTTTTGAATAACGCATAATTCCGTACTGGTGAACGTATTTAGAAATTATGTCCGACGCCACTAGTTGTTCTTTCCAGTGAGTAATCGAGATTGCCTCACACAATTGCCTTCGTAAGTCAATGCTACCTACATACAAGCAACCCTTTCTAAAACAAAAACAAATTTTGAATTGTGTACCACAAAGAGGACAAAACAAAATAACCTGTTTATTCGAACATGCTAATACATGTACTTGATTTTTGTTTTTCCTTTAAAAGCAAAGGTGCATATATAATGGTGAATAAAAAAACCGCAATCAAATTATATCAATTAAATCTTCTCATTGACCCGAACATTCCATTTATTTCATAATGACACATAATATTTAGGACGTATCAAATGGTTTCCAGATGAATACAATTAACATAACGATTGTGATTTATTTCGAACTAGATTTGACAAAGAAGACAGTGTTTGGAATACTACGAACACGCACCTTATTATCTATTATTGATCATTTCCAAAGACGAAAACAAATTGCCAATCACCCATCACAAATCATATTGTGTATATTCATTTAACGCCACAATCAAATGGCACATTTGTTTTGTTAGGTCAAAGTTCATTCCATATTTTTACCAATAAATTATCATGTACATGTATATAAGATTCTTCATATATCACCAGTAGAATTGCTATAAACCGATTTTAATTTAGGGTCTGCAAACATATATTAATCCCGATAGTTCTCTAATTTGTATTTAAAATGACTATTCATTTTTTTCGCAGCAGTACTGTTTTAACTGCCTGATGATCATTTACAGTCGCATGTGAAATATATTATGCACGCAATTGTTCATTGAATGAAGGGTTTTTGAACTAATTCTACAACCTGATGGCCCTGAATATATCAAAACCGCCAATTCTTCCCCTGAACTCATTTACTTTATTTTTAATATTACCTATTAAGTAAGATTAAAAGAAACAATAGATATAAACAGTATACTTACCCTCGTACATATATACTCTCTACTTCATCTTCGTCTATGCATGTGTCTACAAACCAGAACATACCACAACGTAACGACGAGCAAACTCGTGTCATCAGATTGACAACCGAAGCAATAAAATCCGAATGAATCAAAGAATATTATTTCAAATGTTTACTTTTGTCACATTGGATGTTTTGCCTTCATACATGAATGGCTCCTCCAGTTACACTCGTTATGTCTTTAATAACATTGGATAATCTTACAAAATTGTTTGTGCACTTTTTGTACATACATTTTGTACCTTGGTATACACTGGGTGTTATCCTCTGATATATTGGGTATTCTATCTTGGTATATACTGTGTGTTATCCTCTGATATATTGGGTATTCTATCTTGGTATATACTGGGTGTTATCCTCTGATATATTGGCTATTCTACCTTGGTATATACTGTGTGTTAACCTCTGATATATTGGGTATTTTTTCTTGGTATATACTGGGTGTTATCCTCTAATATATTGGGTATTCTATCTCGATATATACTGGGTGTTACCCTCTGATAGGTTGGTTATTCTACCTTGATATATACTGGGTGTTATCCTCTGATATATTGGGTATTCTATCGTGGTATATACTGTGTGTTATCCTCTGATATATTGGCTACTCTACCTTGGTATATACTGGGTATTATTCTCTGATATATTGGCTATGCTGCCTTGGTATATACTGGGTGTAACCTCTGATATATTGGGTATTTTACCTTGGTATATACTGGGTGTTATCCTCTGATATATTGGCTATGCTGCCATGGTATATACTGTGTGTTATCCTCTGATATATTGGCTATGCTACCTTCATATATACTGGGTGGTATCCTCTGATATATCGGGTATTCTATCTTGGTATATACTGGGTGTTACTCTCTGATATAGTGGCTATCATATCTTGATATATACCGGGTGTTATCCTCTGATATATTTGGTATTCTACCTTGGTCTACACTGGGTGTTATCCTCCGTTATACATGATAGTCTACCTTGATATCTAATGGTGTTATCCGCTGTTGTACTTGACACAATTGGTAATCTATCTTGGTAAACACTGGTGTTATCCTCTGATATACTTCATATACTGTGGTTTTCTATCTTGGTATAAGCATTCATGTTTATACTTGGTGTTATCCTCTAATAACTGGGTATTCTACCTTGGTATAAGCGTTCATGTATATACTTGGTGTTATCCTCTAATAACTGGGTATTCTACATTGGTATAATCGTTCATGTATATACTTGGTGTTATCCTCTAATAACTCGGTATTAAATCTTGGTATAAGCGTTCATGTATATACTTGGTGTTATCCTCTAATAACTGGGTATTATATCTTGGTATAAGCGTTCATGTATATACTTGGTGTAATCCTCTAATAACTGGGTATTCTACCTTGGTATAAGCGTTCATGTATATACTTGGTGTTATCCTCTAATAACTGGGAATTCTACCTTGGTATATGTCCGGTGTTATTGCCAGATAAACCAGATATTTTACTTGGTGTTATTCTCGGATGTACTTCATACTCTTCCCTGGTAAATGTAACGTTACAGTACATGTTTAGTGTCGCTCTACTCATACTGTATTTGTGCATGGAGTTATATCCCTTGTTACATTGTACACTCTCCACTATATATATAGATATGTGTTGAAATACGAATGATGAACACGTCTCGTCGTTGTGTGTTGTCATTCTTAGATCATCGTGCATCGCCAGGCAATTGTTGAGTCCTCACCAACGATAACAAACAATTAAACATTATAGTAAATACTGGGTGTTATCCTCCGATTTCCTAAATGTTCTGCCTTAAAGCATAAAACATGTAACTGTACTTACCGTAAGAAACAGACACGTTGTGCAGCGCGGAAGTGGAAGTATTTGTGTCCTTCTGAACACTCGTACGGCACTCATACATGCTGCCGTCTTGGTTGGAACAATACTCAATTTGTAAAACACTCAACGTGGCATGATCGGGGTTGGTTGTTATTGTTATTGTCGTCCTGTACTTCCATCTGCCCTGGTCTGGTTCTATCTTGACGTTGGTTCCGTTCACGACGAGAAACCATGTTAGGGGTAACATTGATGGATAGGGGGCGGTACACGTCAACGTCAAATTTTCCTGGAATTTCACCTCGTCAGGCCCAGTTACAGCGAACGCTTTGGAGAAAAACACAAATAATGCACTTTTTTTATTTACTATGACAATACCAGTACCTTAATGTTTTGCTCATTGCCCGGGGATTTTTGATTATTCACTTTAAAATGTCTTTGTATATCAAATCTTATACTTTTGCAAATATAAGCAAAACCACAACAAAATGAAAGACATTATCAGGCCGTATGATCGATCGTGTGCCTGAAAATTGAGTCATACATTTGGGTTAAAACATGAACGTGGAGTACTCGAAGTCCCCATTAATGTTAACCTCAGAGTATTGGCTGGTACTTAAACATATCAAGGATATATAGATTTAACTCACATTTGAATCTGAACACTGATAAATATCTAGATAAGAAAAGGTGAGAGTTCTGTTTAACTAACGTTGAAACTGAACCTAGTATTTACTGCGGATAATAGTTCGTATGTAGCAGATAACCTGCGATAAATACGCAGACTTAATTTCCTAAACACGATACTTTCCGGTGTGCAAGCAATATTACGAAGTAGTCAATACGCACGAAATAACGGTAAATCGATTTTCTCCGGTAGTTTGTAAAGGTAAAGGTTACCACTGCATCAGTTATAATCGCAAAAAGAAGTAAAATGCCGAGTTGCCCTCCCTACTTTAAAGCAGATGTAGTAGCCAAAAAGGAGACGAAATGCAGAGTTGCCCCCCCC
>NW_018405507.1:52400-63998 GCF_002113885.1 Mizuhopecten yessoensis
TCCCCCCCCCCCCCCCCTCTATTATATAGCAGATGTAGTAGCCAAAAAGGAGTGAAATGCAGAGTTGTCCCTCCTACTATGAAGTAGCTAAAAAGAGTTGTCCACTCTACTATATAGCAGATGCAGTTGCCACAAAAAAAAACGAGTGAAATGCAGAGTTGTCCCCGCTACTATATAGCAGATGCAGTAGCCACAATGGAGCAATATACAAGGTTGTCCCCGCTACTATATAGCAGATGTAGTAGCCAAAAAGTAGTAAAATGCAGAGTTGTCCCCCCCCCCCTATTATATAGCTGATGTAGTAGCCAAAAGGGAGTGAAATGCAGAGTTGCCCCCCAAATATATAGCAGATGTAGTAGTCAAAAAGGAGTGAAATGCAGAGTTGCCCCCCAACTTTATAGCAGATGTAGAAGCCAAAAAAGGAGGTAAATGCAGAGTTGTCCCTCCTACTATGTAGTAGCCAAAAAGGAGCAATATGCAGAGTTGTCCCCCCTAGTATATAGCAGATGTAGTAGCCAAAATGGAGCAATATGCAGAGTTGCCCCCCCTAGTACATAGCAGATGTAGTAGCCAAAATGGAGCAATATGCAGAGTTGTCCCCCCTAGTATATAGCAGATGTAGTAGCCAAAAAAGGGTGAAATGAAGAGTTGACCCCCCTAATATATAGCAGATGTGGTATTCAAAAAGGTGTGTAATGTAGAATTGTCCCCCTACCTTATACGTGATGAAGTCTCCAAAAATGAGTGAAGTGCTAAGTTGTCCCCTACTATATAGAGGATGATAAAGCCAAACAGGAGTCAAATGCAGAGCTGTCCCCCTACTTTTTTGCAGAGGAAGTAGCCAAAAAGGAGTGAAATGCAGAGTACCCCTAAATATATAGCAGGTAGGGTACATGTAGCCATTAAGGAGTGAAATGAAGAGTTGACCCCCCTAATATATAGCAGATGTGGTATTTAAAAAGGTGTGTAATGTAGAATTGTCCCCCTACCTTATACGTGATGAAGTCTCCAAAAAGGAGTGAAGTGCTAAGTTGTCCCCTACTATATAGAGGATGATAAAGCCAAACAGGAGTCAAATGCAGAGCTGTCCCCCTACTTTTTTGCAGAGGAAGTAGCCAAAAAGGAGTGAAATGCAGAGTACCCCTAAATATATAGCAGGTAGGGTACATGTAGCCATTAAGGAGTGAAATGAAGAGTTGTCCACTCTACTATATAGCAGATGACATAGTCAAAAAGGAGACAAATGCAGAGTTGTCCCTCTTACTATGTAGCAGATAAAGTAGCCAGAAAAAAATCAAATGCAGAGTTGTCCACTCTACTATATAGCAGATGCAGTTGCCAAAAAAGTGTCAAATAATGAGCTGTCCCCTACTCTTTAGCAGATGAAGTAGTCAAAATACGGAGTCAAATGGAGAGTTGCCCCCCCCCCCCCCCCCCCCCTTACTATATAACAGATTGAGTGGCTAAATAGGTTATTTTCTAGCTTACAGTTATCACTCTTTGTTTTGCTTGGCGGTCCTAGCTTGGCCACTCACATTAATGCTGTTATTACTTAATCCTGTAAGGTAACATTGGTACATGGAAGGCTTCACATTTTAAGAGTTTTTTGGATCGTTCCTAATACCTGGATGCACAATATTAGGTTGTAGCTACCATATCCCAAACCTTCGTTGAAATTTGCCCCATAGTTTTGTAGGAGTTGTCCGGGCCATGGCTTTGTTAAAAAAAGGGGTCAGAATGAAAACAAGAATACCTGGATACACAACTTCAGGTGGTAGTTATCACATGTGGAACTTTCATTGAAATCGATTCATAACTTTAGAAAAAGTTGTTCGGACAAAAAGTTTCAGGATTTGTTCAACAAAGGGCCATAAAAAGGGTCAGAATGAAAAATTAATACCTGGATGCAAAACGTCTGGTGGTAGTTAACATATCTGGAAAGGTTCGTTGAAATTCGTCTAATACTTTAGAGCGGATTGCTTCGAGAATTTGACTACTTCATATTGTCTACACTGTTTGAACCTCTTCGTTGCCCCATACTATATCTATAAATATATACATATCAAACATTGTTTCTATAAACAGTTAACTGTTTCACACATAGAATGTATGGGTGTACGTACCATTAGGAACGGACACAAAGTGCCGCGCAGAAATGGTAGTATTTATGTCCTCCTGAACCCTCGAACGGCACTCATACTTGCTCTCGTCTTGGATGGAGCAATCTTCAATTTGTAAAACACTCGACGTGACATTATCGGGGGTGGTTAGTGTAGTAATTGTCGTTCTGTGCTTCCATCTACCCGCGTCCGGTTCTACCTGGACCATGTCTCTAGATCTATACCCCATGGAGAACCATGTCAGCGGTAGCAGGGCTGGATCCGGTGTGGTACACGTCAATGTCAACGTTTCCTGGTATTTCACCTCGTCAGGTCCAGTAATGGTCATCACTTAGAAGGAAAACAAATACATATAGTATTCCTATTCTAATACCGGCATACGATTTACCTGTGTCATTTATAAGGTGTATTTAATAGTATGGACACCGTGAAAATGATTATCATGCCAGTAGAAATGGCTGTAACAAAAGCAGCTCATGGATTAACATTTAAATAATTTACGATTTAATAAAACCAATACCTTTTTCATCCAAACATTCCTTATTTCTTGGACGCTTGCAAAAATGTCAGTTTTTTCTATGTTTTGTGTTGATGCAAATTGACAGAAGTAGAAATATGTTTTTAAAAATGTAATCAAAATCAATGACAAAATGGTATCACACATAAAATATTGCACTGCCCTTATAGAAAATAACGGGACATTTGGCCTCTGCTTTAACGCCAGTTGATGGCGATATGAATCGTAAGATGATCGCTGTTACTGAACTATATAAACATACGTATTGACGATTTCAGATATGTCTGCTTAGTAATGTAGTCTTCCCATCAATTTCCTGTCCTAAGAAAAGGGTATATAGTGATTGTTTTTCATAGTGTGGGGGAAAGCATATTTGAACAGGCTTAAGTGGAAGAAGTGCCAGACGTGGATCTGGACTGAAGATCGAAATGGAAAGACCGATGGATCATCTGACAAACTAGGTCATTTTGTAGGCTGATTACGACATGCCAGTATATCAACTTTATCCAGTTTCATCGTATCGAAAATATCAATAAAAAATAACATATTGGGAGAAATCCCAAGAACGAGTGTTTGGCAACTTAAGAAGCTTTCCCCAAAGGGTTGAGGGATTCTATTAATCTCACATTGGTGTCCCTTATGGAAGAGATGCATTTTGCATACGTATTTCTATTTATGAGAATGGATCATCCACTGTATCTGGCATAAGCTTCTTCTCCTACTACCGAAGTGATTGTGTGTTCAGATCAAAATGTTTTAGGTTTAAAAACGATTCAAAAGATCAAAATTAAGCGAGTCAATGAACATGTGTAGCTACGAAGTTGTTTCTAAATTGAAATGCACATATTTAGTTTGGGCTCTATCAGAGGATTGCGTGCGCACTGCCGTGAGCAAGTATTGATCCGTTTGTAACCATGTGCTCCTGAAGCTGATATTGATGCTTGTATTGTTAAACAAACGTAATGTGATTGGATGAGTATGCACAACGATAAATGTGCATCGATAGGATATAACTTGAAATCCAGCAATTCGAATTTTACTTTATCATGTATCCGTCACACACGGAACATCGAACGTTAATAATTCCGGTTTAGATGATACATGTGTTTACAAATATCAATACATATCAAGTACAATGTAATAAAATATCCCCATATCGTTTCACAATATCCGGAATGTATTGTAATGATTTAGTTTGAACAATTAAATCATCCCTAGGTGGTTAAAGGACAGATTTATTAGTAATAATGTTACGAAATTATTTATACTGATTATATGACATGAATTAAATCCTTTATCCCATGTTTTGTTTTTGCTGGATACAAGGTCCAGAATTCAGGGTCGTTTAAATGTTGTTGGTTTTTTTGCTTGACAAAAGGATTTAATTTTGATAGATTATTTCAAAGTCATGTGTTTTGTTTTGGCAAAACTATGTAGCAAAATGTAAAGTTGCATAAAATAGTTTTTGACATGTTACTTCAGACAAAATACAAGCTTCTGGCTCATTATAAAAAACATGTTGCAGAAATATTGATTACAAAATAAGTAAAACAAGGCAAAGTATTGCAAGGCAATTCATAGTCACCCACCGGTTATGATTTCTATGTTTACAAAACAGCACACTTATGTCAGGAAGCATAGGTTACAGTGAGGTCATCGTGACCATCCCAAAATGTCCTTGTACACCAAATAGGCTTACTCAAGGTAAACTAGTATAGAACATATGCCAGGGACAAACTAATTACCTAATGCTTGCACTCCGCAAGCCGCCATCCCGATATGTCTTTGTTGACCAAGTATGGTTACTCCAGATGAAATAGTATAGAAGATATGCCCCGGACAAACATTTTCAAAAGTGAAGGTCATAAGTGAAGTGACAGGTCACAGTAACCTAATTCTCGCTCTCTGCACTCCGCCATCCCCAGATGTCCTTGTACATCACATCTGGTTACTCCAGGTGGAATAGTATAAAAGATATGCCCCGGACAAACATTTTCAAAAGTTAAGATCAAAGGTCAAAGCATAGGTCACAGTGAGGTCATAGTGACCTTCGTTTTGCACTTTGCACTCCGCCATCCTAAGATGTCTTAGTATACCAAAGCTTGTTACTCCAGGTGTAATAGTATAGAAGATAAGTCCCACACAAACTTCTCGGACGAACGGACGGACGGACTTAAGGACGAACGGACGGACGGACTTAAGGACGAACGGAAGGACGGACGGAGTGCAAACCTATAGCTCCCCCTGGGAACCGGTAGGGGATTTATGTTGATCATGATTACTTTTCAAAGTGACCAAAAGAAGGTGACCTTATGTTAATACTTTTTAGGTGAATGGCATGAAAAAAGGAGGGTGATATTTTGTTTAATGAAATCCTGGAAGATAAATAAAATGTATGTACATGTAGCCCTCGAGACGCTTTGGGCGGTAATGTTATTTCTGAGTGATAATTGATTTTCGCAATATCACTACGTTCATTGTCACAATGAATGGTTTATTGAAGACTATTTCAAAACATAAATCTATTATCAAAGTAAATTTAAGGATTTCAAGATCTGCCACATTATCCTCACTTTGGCGGTTGGGGACTTTTATACTTTGCAATTAACTCTATGGTGATTATATGCATCGTTATAAATTTTACGCTCAAAGCAACTTGGGATGTATTTTACAATTTCTTTTTTAAAGTTATTCTGAAGTCAAAAAGATAAAAACCTTCATTAGTGTAAGATATCCGTTAAAATATTTGTTAAATGATAACAAATATCTAAAGTATAGCTCAGTTAAAGGTCAATATCACAAATACAAATACAAAACAAAACAATATCTCTCGGAATGTAGTGTTTATGTAACACGATGCAATTATGTGATTCGTGCAAATAACGCTCCATGTCATTACGATAACATCAGATAAATTATTTTTCTGTATTCAACTACATGAACATATGAGTAAGAAAAATCATTAAAAAACATTTTAAAAATATATTTGCTTCTAACGTCATGTTAACTTACATTCATTAGCTAGGTCACACGCTATGAACATGAATAGCAGGGTTATCACTCCAAAACCACACATGATGATGTACCTGCAAATAACAACGGATTCTGTTAATATACTATACGTTTTACTGTTATGGTATTTAATTAATGTATCAGGAAATAAAAGGTATGTGTCTACATTCTATTTGTCTCGTGGAACGGATGAATATCCAGTATGTCAGTGTTAATTTAAGACTTGTTAACCATGTATTAAAATAGTACTTATCATTGTTCAATCTGATATTATCGTCTTTTTAAAATATACCATGACTTCCTTTATGTTATGTTTATAAATGTATAATAATAACGAACAAAGTCAACTGCACTTAATCTTCGCGAATGCATAGTTTTGCAGTTAGATTTAAATTTGCGAAAGGAACAGTGACTTTTTATGTTCATTGTTACACGTAAATGGTATCTGAAACGGTATTTAGTATCTATACAAATTGCAAAATGTCGAGCAAGAACTCTAAGCTACAGACATACTTATAACCTGGCTCTATAATTTGTTTTTATTCTCAGTCAATCAGATGACGTTGAAATCAACAAAATAAAGATGGCCTTTTTTTGCCAATGTCTCACTCCCACAAAGTATCAACAAAGTCGGTCAAATAGGATTCCAAGTTATAACCATTATTGTCTCAGAGTATCAGAGACCATAGCGGCCATCTTGATTACCTAATTTTATAAGTAGGTTTTTATCATAAAATATATTCCCTATGAATCGCTCGCATAAAAATGAAATATTCTGGCTAATTAGAACTCCAGTCATATAGTGTCTAATAAAGCTTGACACAGCTCATTGCTATCTTATCAAGATAAACAACAGCTATTAAAAATTATTCGTATCATTAGTTCTATTTTTGTCTTACTGTTACCAAAGTGTCTATTACCAATTTTAAAAGGTGTTATCACCTGTGTGTGTGTTACTTTCATCTTTCAAGATACAAGGTAGTAGACAGTGCTGGTAGATGCCTTGGTCCCCAAGGTGAGCCCTAGCGTGGATGGTCACAGGAATCTCTTTTGAGTAGTAGTGACATGGTTAATACACTTTACTCATTATGTAGTAGTGACATGGTATTTACTACATGTAAATACACTTTACTTATTATGTAGTATTGACATGGTTCATACTACATGTAAATACACTTTACTCATTAAGTAAGTAGTGACATGGTTCATACTACATGTAAAAACACTTCTAGTGACATGGTACATACTTCATGTAAATACACTTTACTCATTATGTAATTTGAAATTAACCAGTACGTCTCTAAATTTTGAAATTCATCACATAATGTTTTAATTTCTTTTTGCAAATTCATTTCTGTGTCAACAGTAGTTCAGACTAATTTCGATCCCCAGCTGGTTGTCCCCGAGCATCACTAATGAGTCCTAGAGAGACGAATCAGCTGTATGATGCAGTGTAATTTATTTTCATATTGCAAATTTTTAAAGGTGTAATCACCTGTGTGTACATAACGTGCAACTTTCGAATAGCAGAGTTCATCTATTGAATATGAAATGTCATTGAAAAGTATCAGACAAATGATAGGTTGTTGTGCGTTGTGTGTTGCTGTCTACTCCTGTAGACCCGGAATGAAAAAAGAATACACCTGCTGTTACCAAGTATGTGTTGTAGAAGGCAAGTAATGTAGAAACCATCGACACAATTTGGGATTTGTATTCGTGCCCTCAAAAGTAGGGTCAACGCCTGATGGTGTACACACTGTCCAACAGTCGACGTTTTAACCCGGTTCACTTGTTTAACGTTAAATTTGATTCTGGTCTGGTGGCAGTGCTAACTTATAAATACTGGGACGGATGTTGATGTCTAGTGATACATCTTAGTCGTTATTTTGAGTAGGATGTACGATCGTTCCGTACAGAGTAAATGTATGTGTAAAATTTGAGGTCGACGGGATTGCATGGCGTTAATTTTTTGCCTCTGTGTTCGTGTGTTGATCCCGATTTACCTACATTGTGTCCTTAGCGTTGTTTTATTGACTCTATGGGTCCAACCCTCATTTCGGGTGAAGGGATTTGAACGTTAGTTGGTCTGGAGTATCACTCTGTCAAACTACTTCATGCTGTAAAACGAAAGTTGGTGGTCCCACTCCCACTGATGCGGAGAGAACAGAAGATCAAAATGGAGATGTATCAATGGTTGGGTACCATACATAAAATTGCTACTACAGGAATTCCCGCGGGGTCCAGACTCGATCCTAAGGACTTAGTCACGTGGTCATAACATGGCAACAGTTCAGGTCACTACCCTATATACTAAGTGTAATGGTCGCTTTCATAATCTCATACGGAAAAATGCTACCACTTTGTGTGAAATGGAGGTCTATGTTTTTGATAGTATGCATTAATGTCCCTTGTGGGTTTTGTTGTCACTACCCGGGTTATCTGAGGCCGTGACGGATCTTCCATGTAATGCTTTCCTTTGTTCAGACTTTGCCCTAGTTTTGTCGATTTTAAGTCGAATCATGCTTTAGTCGACTCTTTGCTATGTTTTTTTTCTATAACCATATATGAAATTGCTTAGTAGGATAGGATTAACATTAAAAAACTATAAGGATTGACCACAGGGTATGGCTTCGTTCTTGAGAGACTTAGTTCCTTGGTCATAACTTTGAAACGGTTGAAATCCCCACCCGTAAACCATATACACATTTACAGGGCAGGAGAAAAAACGAACGCAATCAAACTTCCAAAATCGGTTCAGATAGAAGAGCTCTGTTTATAACATAAATGTATTTAAAGTTCATATAGATAATTTTAACGATCTATACTTAACGATTAACATATTTGATCATACAAATGTACCATTAACAATGTTTCTCTCGAAAGTGTTTTACGAATGTGTTTTTTAAAGTGTACTTTCAAGTAAATATCCATCCATATTTTACGAATGAAAAAGTTAAGCTAACATAAAAGTGACACATTCACATTTTTATATATGGTTATAGAAAAATAAACATAGCAAAGAGTCAACTAAAGCATGATTCGACTTAAAATCGATGAATTAGGGCCAACAAGGATTCAACGCAGTGTGTTAACTAGCAGTTTACGACTCGTTAAATTTAACGACATCGGTACATTGTAGCTTAACGATAGTTTTGAAAAACCGGGCCCTATTGTTATTATTTCTGTAATTGTATTGTGAAGGTAATATATGGTGTAGTGGTCATACTTAGCGGTGTGATGGTTATATTTGATGTAATGGTCACACCTTACATTATGCGGTAGTTATATTTGATGTAATGGTCAATTTTTCCATTGTGATAGTTATATTTGGTAAGGTGGTCAAACTTTCAAATTTGACTTTTATATTTGGTGTAGTGGTCAAACTTTCTAATGTGATGGTTAAATGTTGGTGTAGTGGCCACACGTTTTAATTTGATGGTTTCGTTTGGTCAAATGTTGACGCTTTCCAACGTGAGTTTTTCATTTGGTGATGTGTTAGCCCAGAATAATAGATTTGTATGTACTTTTACATATAATACTATTCTTCAATTTGCGATTTGTACTGTTCTGCCGACGATACCATGTTATTGAATGTTACGAATTGTAAAACTTACTAGGAGGTTTATATGGTCCGACGGTAATGGTGTGGTGCCGCAGATTGTTCAGTTTGAGACCCAGATAACGCACAAGATCATACATTATCTTCATTCAAAATTTGTATTTTTATCTTACGTATGTAAATGAGCATTTGTATTGTATTATTTAAGGGTGCCTATTTTCAAATCCCAACTCGTGCATATGTGTTTAAATGAAAATGTAGTGATTCCAACCAATGCCTCTAATGAATGTGTAATTGAATTGAGCAGTCTTGTTTCACATGATTACTCTTGATTGACATGACAAACGAAAGCAATGAAATTGGCACAGAAATGTTCTAGATTTCGCTATCATATCCTGTGGTATTATAGTATTACGCTGAAATATATTATTTATATAAGTCTGGTGGTGGCACAATCATACGTGGTGTTGGAATGCAATATCTGTAATTACGTAACCATGAAATGCTGTTTATATTGTAAAGGAATAACATAAACAACACAACCGATTTCAATTAAATTTTCAAATGTTTGGAAACTTTTTAACCAAGTGATTCTTCAATGGCGTTATTTCATTGTGCGATCAATTTTTATCGATGCTTTATATTTCAATAATACATTTGGATACATGATAACTTGTGTGTATTACAGGTATGTTGATCGAGTTGTCATAGCAATATCGCTCTTTTCATCAATTTCTATTATACGGTATTAATTATTTCTAAAATAAAATCTGCAGTCGAATGGAATGTTGTATTACACTTTGTATGGGTGCGATACAATAACATGTGAATAATGACAAATTCAATTCAATGACTGGTATTTTTATAATCCTCGGTATAAACATACCAGGCTCTTCTGATAATGGTTTTCATATGTTAGAGTTGTCCTAACTCCAGATACTGTTCTAGGAATTTTTCGATAGATGTATTCTTTGGACGAACAAGCTGCAAAGCTTTCTATCTGAGAGGTTTCAGCTGAAATAATGTAACGGATGTCCTGATGACTTCCTTGTTTGATATTTTAACTATCTATTCTGATTGAAACATTTTTTAGCTTGACATGGTTACTGCCCTACGCACATGACAGGATTAACCGAGGTACACTGGTTTTGTTTAGGTTCACAATAAATATCATATTTCTAGATGTCACTAAAGTTCCTGTTGCAGTCTGTTAGTATTGGCTTCGAGTTAATATTTTGTAATAGAAGAACGCCGTTTCGGATAGTTTTCGAAGACCAAATTGACATACCATCCTGTCTTTGTTCATCGACTTACGTCACGATCCCCATTCCTTGGTCTTTTGGCGCCGTATAAGTAGGCGGGTCCAGTTCACCTTCTATGACGTCATCATTCCGTTTGTTATTTTAAGGATCAAAATATCCGTTCACGATGATTCCCCACCCACGCAATGACACGGCCTTTCTCTGACGTCATCATTTCGTTTGTAATTTCGTCAGGATTATCAAACGTCAACGTATTAACTGTGTGACAGTCTCTATCACTCACGTCTCCACCTTTCCGGAAGTAGGCGGGTCCACACGTCATATTAGCCTGACTCATAGGACTACGTGGCTCTTCCATTACTCATGTCTCCAGGTTTCCGGAAGTAGGCGGGTCCAATTCACCTTCAGTGACGTCACGATCCTTCGATCATTGGTCTGTTGGCGCCGTATAAGTAGTCGGGTCCAATTCCTCTTCTCTGACGTCATCATTCCGTTTACAATTTCGTCAGGATTATCAAACGTTAACGTATTAACAGTATAACAGTCTATGACTCATAGAACTACGTGACTCTCCCTTGACTCACGTCTCCACGTCTCCGGAAGTAGGCGGGTCCAATTCACCTTCTGTGATGTCACGATCGCTACCGGCCGATAAACTGCTTAATGATTCCTCGCCGCTATCGACCGATAAACTGATACCTGGCCGATAGCGGCGGATCGAACGAACGAACTACGCAGCCGCTTTCACGGGACGGAACTAGTAGTAGTCGTCTGGATAACCGAACCACTCGTAGTGAAGCGGACGTTAATCTACTAAAACAAACAAACAACCGGTACTAGTGCCCAATTACACCTGTAATTACCACCCACAAAATATATTTAAGTCCGTAACTAAACTAATAAAGCCGTGTTCTTTTAATAATGTCGGATCAGTCTAAGAATAGCATTTCTCTTATTCTTATGATTAAAATGTTAGTCAATGATACGATTTCTACAACATATATTTGTTTGAATAGAGCGGTCGTTTAATCTATGTTATAACTGAATGACCACAAATGTATAGGTATACCTAGACAATTACGACACGATTTAAATTCAAATACATGATTGCTAGCGAATTGTAACCAT